>NW_019384486.1:673975-788418 GCF_000671375.1 Centruroides sculpturatus
TAAATTTATATTATTATTATTTTTTTTTGTTTAATCTCTCCTCCCTTTAAAATTTAATATAGAAATTATATAAAAATATATTATTTTGTATATTTGTTAGGAGTTTATATCGAATTAACTAATGAATACATTAAGCAAAAAATACTATTTTGTTCAATTCTATCTTAATTATGTTCAATATTGCTTAATTTTATTTAATATTCCCTTAATTTTGTTCATTTCCCACTTAAATTTTGAACAAAATTAATTAAATTTTGTTCAATAATGCTTAATTTTGTTAACTTTCCTTTAATTTTGTTCATTCCTCGCTTAATTTGTTCAATATTTTCTTTAATTTTGTTTATTTTTCGCTTAATTTTATTCGTTCCTCGCTTAAATTTGTTCAAATACCGTTTAATTTAGTTCAAATACCACTTAATTTGTTCAATAGTTTCTGTAATTTTGTTTATTTTTCGCTTAATTTTATTCATTCCTCGCTTAAATTTGTTCAAATACCCCTTAATTTTGTTCAATTCTCTCTTAATTTCGTTCAATCTTTTTTTTTTCATTTTATTCAATCTCCCCTTTAAAATATAATTATATTTAAAAAAAATTTTTTTACATTATTTAATAAGATCAAGGGAAACTTTTAAAGAAGATAATAATAATAATAATATAATACAATTATTTAATATTATCTATTTATATAATCTTTTTTGAATTTATTAAGAATTTTAGTTGTTGGTTTGATCCAACATTACAATAGAAGCCTGATTATCTGAATTATCCAAGATAATGTGAACTGATGCTACCATAGATAACTGAAAACTCAGATAAAACAGATGACCATAGCAATTTTGGATTAAAAATTATTAATATAAAAGATTTATATAGCATATCATTCTTTTTATAACATATATGATTATAAAAATTATGATTAAATTCACTAAAGTATAAAAAGAATAAAATTATATGAAAGAACATTTTTTACATCATTGATTATACAAATAATACATACAATAATTTTAAAAATAATAATGTGTATTGTTATAGTTACATTTTAATGCAAATGGTTTCTCTCACATTGAAATTAAATGATAAAAGGTACAAAAACAAACATTTTGTAATACATGTTATCATTTTAAACTTTTTTTTTTAAAAAGTCCTTTAGTTTTTTTTATAGCAATTCCATCCTTCTTTGCTGTAATATTCTGCAGTCACTTCAGCATCATTTTTCATGGGTCATTCTGGATATAATTAATAAAATTTATTTTTCTTTCATGATGAAGCACGAGATATGTTGGATGGATTATCAAGAGCATATCCTCCTAATACTAAAGATTAAGATTGTGATGAAGTAATTTAAAGATTTTCAGCTGCAAAGACCTAAAAAAATTCATCTGTGAAGTTATTTTTTGTAATGCATTAATTTTATTTATCATTTCAAATTTTAGCCTGAAATTGACAAAATGTAATAATTTTAATAAATTATAAAATTTTTAAAATGTATACATTATTTTTTATGTGAAGAAAGCGTATACAAAAAATAAGATAAATTGATTATTAAAGTAAAATTGTCTTATGATGCCCATAATCTTTCAATGTCTGTCTGTGTTTTACCTGCTACAAAAATCTTAGATTTTGAATTTGATTTATAATTCAAATATTTATATCCTCAAAGAAAACAAATGGTCTTTTAACAATTTTATAATTTTTAATGTGTTGAATCCTTTTTGAAAAACAAATCTTATTTTCAGAATAAAGAAACAAGATAACCAGCCTACCATTAAAAGAATCATAAAAATAACTTCAAATCTAATAATTTTGAGATTTTTTACACCTAAAACTAATAAATACTATACTTCTAAACAATTTTCAAAACTTAATTTTGTTAAACTGTGTTTGATGTTTTAAATAAGACTAAGAATTAATAATTATTTTATAAATATGTAGTATTTATCACTTTTCATTTGTCAGAAATTTCACTTAATGAATCATCAAACACTTTCTATTGCTGAGAAATGTTTATTAAATGAAACAGTAATGTTTTTAACGTAATAGAATAGTCCATCTTCAGGTGTAACTGAATTAACTGTCAGAAATTTCATTTGTGTATTTTGTAAATAGTTCTGTTAATGATAAGTTTGTTTTTATTCTTGTTTTTAATTTTGTATAAAATTAATTTATTCTTAAAATGAAAAAGATTTACTCTTTGGAAATCTCAATGGATTAAGAAGATTAAGACATCTAGAAGACCATTTGTTAACATTGAAGTCCTATATTTCTAATTATGTATATAGAAATAGAGAAAAATTGCAGAGAAATAAGTTAATTATATTTCAATGTTTTCTCTGCCTTTAGTATAATCCTTAGAACTTTGTCAAGTGCATAAACATTAGGATCTTGTATTAATCAGTTACAAATGAATGCAGTTTTTATATTTACAGTATAATAAATTGAGACATTATATAATTAACATGTTTCATTATTGTTTAAAAATATCTCCAAAATCTAAATATTAATGATTGGTTTTGTCTTATAAAATGTTTTCATAAATCATTCTGAAAGATAAATGTAATATTTAATATTTTGCTGAATATAGTTTCTGGATAATAATTGGATGGTTATTATAATTACATTCATTGCCATAAAAATTAGCATACTAAGAAAGAGTTTTCAGAATTGAACAAAATTGTACATGGGTGAGTGTAACAGTGATATAAGTAAGTGATTATAAAATTAAAGAAAAGGTCATTTATTGCAGGAAAAACTACAAATGAAAGGATGTTCTAGTAACCTGTTGGTCACCTCTAGTGTTAAAACACAATGTGATATGGGTGAGCATGGAGGCGTATGGTGTCCTGTGGCATCTCAGTTCACAGTTGCCGCAAGCAGTCCTCTAGTTCAGCCAAACTCCTAGGCTGTCCGACTTAACAACTCAGGTGATCCTAGACATGTTCAATCAGTGACAGATCAGCAGACTGGGTAGTGTAGCAGAGGCAGTCCTGTGTCCTATTGCTGTGTGGTTGAGCATTGTTCTGTTAGAAAATGGCTTTTGGGAGCCCTGAAATGAGAGCAACACATGTGGCTGCAGGATGTCACTAACATGCCACTGAGCTGTCATTGTCCCTTAGATCACTATTAGAAGAGACTGGCTGTCATATGTGATGGCACCCCAGACCATCACACATGCTGTGGGGGTGGTCTGCTACTTCAGTGTAGACAGGATTGAGGCATTTACCATGGAACTTGCAGACACAAACTTGGCCGTTGTCAGTGCCCAAACTGAATCTGAATTTGTTGTTGTAGACGACAGTTCCATTCCATTGCTGTCCAATCCCATTGGGAGCAACACCACTCCAAATGGAGGTGATGGCGGATGGCAGATGCGATACCAATCATTCCTCACCCAGGTGCCTCAAAATGGTACGGACAGACATAGGGGTCTGTAACAATGGTGCTACCTTGCAGACAACAATTCGGTTAGCTTTTATGGGTGGCAGACAATGATGTGTATGTGCACTTGGGGACCAGTGGTCTTCTCAGGCTAGTGGCCTGGTGCCGTGTGCAAGCTCTCTCATCCATCATCACTCATTCTGACACCACCTCATAGTGTTGTCAGAATGACATAGGTAGCAGGCTATTCAGTGAGATGACTATCCTGCTTCTCTCAACCTGATAATCCTTTCTCTCTCTTGGTTGGTTGTTCATATGGTGTTCAATTATGATGTAAAGGCATCTCTAGTGATACAGCATCTCTCTGCAACAGGTAAACTGCACACAGGATGCCTTTGTGTACTTTTTTTTATAGGCCAAGGGGATGCACTTTAATGTCCTCTGCTGTCATTACACAATAAGCCATCATGCTATAACTTTAATCATTTCTGTATCTGCTTGAGACTTATCTGCATGTCAAGTTTTGCAGCGATATGATGACTCCTCCTTAGTGTGCTAATTTTTATGGCAATGAGTATATATAATATACTAATAATCAATTTTATGAACAAATGGCAATCTGAAGTTGATGAAATTGGTTAATTAGTAAATTTTAAAAAATTAATCAAATTTTGAAAATCTGAAAAAATAACATTCCACAACTCTTATATAGTGTGTGAATGTATTATTGAAATCTACAAATTTCACATATCAATCTAGGCAATGCCATTTAAATGCATTATACTTACCTACATAACTAGCAGTTATGCAGATTACAATGATTTCATAATTGATCTCTTATATTTCCATTCAGTTGACATTTATGCAAGTTTACTGGAACAAACATAACTGTCATTTGAATGAGAACATAAGAATGTGTATTTGTGCATTCATAAAATATGCATATAGCTGAAAAAATATAAATGTATTATGCAAGCATTGCAAGTTTTAATCATTCTCTGATGATTGTTTTTTAGGTTTTAGGCAAATTTTCATTAAAGTAATTTATTCATTATTTATCTTATCAATGATAAAAATATACCTACTTGGGAATCAATTTCTCTAATTATTAAAACACTTTACCAAACTATTAATGACACTGAATAGTATTTGATAATTTATTCAAAAATGTCCATACTTTTAAAACTAAATACAGTGAAATTTTGTTAACTCAGCATCCAGTATGCCAGCAAAACTGATAAAGTTCATGTCAAGCTTGTTGTTGGGGAGGTTATTAGTGCACTGGGTAGGTCCAGAGTTAAGATTTTTGTGTGAAAGCACTCAAAACATGCAGTTCTTGGAAAGGGGCATGGGTTCTTTTAGAGACAACAAATGCTAAGACAACATGATTCTATGCTAGATAAAATCAGTTAGCTCATGCAAGAGTTTTTTAAAGACTTTTCCAAATACATTATTGCATGGTTTTGGTATGAGAAGCAGAAATATTTAGCACTCGTGGAATAAATGGAATTATTACAGAAACAGCTACAGTACATTACTGTTCATGTACTTTGATAATTAGAATAAGTCTGTATTTATATGCAATAAAAATGTACAAAGCTTAAAGTAAGAATAAAGTGTTCTTTTTCCAGACTATTTCTACACTTTGTTAGCTTGAAACAAGTGTAGAAATAGTCTGGAAAAATTGAAATGGCATGTTAAATAATCATAAAAAAAAAAGATTTTTTACAATTTTACATGCAAAGATAAAACTCGAAAAACTTCCACCATCCAATAAGGCAGCAATTTTGATAATCTGGTACCACATCAATCCCAATAATGCTGGGTTAACAGAATGTCACTGTATTGGAAGTTTTACTCAATGAATTATGTCTTATTAAATTTCATGAATATAAGAAACAGCTTAAAGTAGGCATAAGATTAAAGTAAAATATTAATTTAACCAATTACTTCTCAAATTAGGTTTATTTACTTATCAGTTTGCTATAGGATTAGATGTATTATCATTTTTTTGATGATATTACCAGTTATAATACATTCTAATGACAAATAAATAATGAAAAAGTCAAATTTTCTGTAACCATATGTTGTATAAATAAATTAATAAAATTATTCATGAACAGAATTATATAACTATTGTAATTTTCTTATACTGTATTATGAAAGATATCATGTTTAATGTTTTTCATAAAATGTATAATTATTATTAATATATGTTATTCCTAAAAGTGGAATATGTTTGATGTGAAATTAATGTTTTGAACAAATAAAAACAGTAACATTTTAATTTTAAATGAATACTGTTCATGTAAATTCAATACATACTGGTAAAAACATTTATTATAGTGTTGAAAAATAGTTATTCAGAACTTTGACATGCAAGATTATCTTAAACACTAAAAATAGATTTTAAAATAAAAACCTCTGTTTTAATAGCAATTTAGCATTTAATATAAGCAATATCCAGTGCTGTAACTAGCTAGTCCTGTGCAAGAATTTGCATTTAGGCCTCTTAATTAATTAGGTTTGGGAAAATAAAACAAATACATGCAATTTTGGACTCCCCTACCAAGTGGGCCCTGTGTGGGTGCACCTTTTGCTCCTCCCTATCTATGTCACTGGCAATATCTCATTGATTTTTTAAGCAGTTCTATAATTTAATAAAATTTTAATTTGCTAAATTGCAGAACTGCTTAAGTAATTGATCATTTCATTTTTTAACTTGTTAAATTGCCAATTTTTTCAAGCAGTTATTTAAGAAATAAATAAATAAATAAAATCTAATGTTTTAGTTCATTTTTAGGAGACAAAACTAGGCTATTGAAATGATCATATTCTACATGATTTGAAATGTGATTGTTTGGGTGGATCATTTGGATTTATTTAAAAAGTAATAATAATTCTGAAACCCAACAGTTCACAAACTCATTTAAACTTTTATTTATTTTATTAAATTCAAAGATAAATTTTCTACCAGTTTAACAAAACCAAAAAATTAGATCTTTTACAAGAAATGATTTTGTTTTACAGTTCAACCATTATCAGTTAATGATACACAACTCAATTTATTTTATAACTTTTTTAATCAAATTTTATTTATTTTATTGTTAATAGATCAGTCTGTGTATGGAATTTTTCAATTGATTTTTTGATTAAGTATTATGAAATTAAATCATAATAGTATTCAATTTTATATTTTATGAATAGTTTAAATTATCTTACTACTACTGTTCAGTTTTAATGAAATGATTTAATGTATGTTCTAGTAGTAATAATATCAGAATCTAAATTCAGATTCTTCTAAAATTTAAAATAAAATAAACTAATATTTACTTTTTATTTATTGTATTTTAATATAATGAAAATTAATTGGAGTATAGATATTTAAGAAAAAATTAAAAATTTAATTATTTTTTTATGATCATTTAGCTAATCTATAAGCTAATGATAAGATGAAGAAGAAGTGTGATTTAAATTACAAAACCTCAGTTTAATTCAGGTGAGAGGGGTGCCCATTAAAGGGGAAAGTCTGTTATATAATAAAGTAAGTTTTTCTAATGTATGTGTTAAAAAGTTGACAAATTAGTTAATCTGTTTTTACTTATGTAGATACATATGTGTAATTAAAATGAAGTATGTATGATAAGTTTAATTTCACAGAGAGGTTTTCTATATGTACTATTGCTTATGTACTCACCATAGTTCTGCAACTAGTAAACAAGTATACAATCTAACTCAAAATAAGTAAACATATTTTGGTAAATATACTTTAGTTATTTGTGTAGTTAAATACAATTAATATTCTTAAGAGCAGTGACTGTTGAATTTGAAAAAAAATTACCTGTTAATTTAATTACATATAAACAATTTTTTTAAATTAACATGGTGCTAATTTTCACATGACATAATGACATATGGACTAGAAATTTGGTCCATTAAATCCAGTCTGTTAAATCAAGGTTTTACTATATTTAATGTAATTGGTATATTTTGCCACTTATTATTAAAAATATTTTTATTAAAAGTTGTTAGTTGTAAAGAAAAGTTTAAAGATGGTCAGAATCAGACAAAATGTTATCAAGAATTACAGTGAAAAATTAAAAGAATATTCATCTGACTCTATCCTTACTATAAATTTAAAATCTGACAAGTTAATTTTTAAGTGGTTCAAAAACATTAAATAAATAAATAAAACCTGTAAAAGAATTTGATTTATCATTTATGAATATGTATTAAGAATTATACCAGAAGAATAAGTAAGTTGTATGATACAGCTCTTAATTTACATATTTCATTAATAAGAAAAAATTTTGAAAATATTACTTTTTTTCAAATTATATTTTGTAAACATTAAAGTAATTTTTACAAATTATTTATTTTGATATTAACTATTTTGTTTTATGGAATTAGCAGTAAGACACTAGTGAAAATAATTTAGATTTATTATAATCATAAAAGTAACTAATAACAAACATAATGAATAATATAAATATTATAGTATATTGAACTTTTATTAGTTTGTAAGTGGTATTTCTTTAAATAGAAAAATGTTATAGTATGTAATTAAAATGATTTATAATGTTTATTCATTCAGAACATTGATTTCATGTTTAAAAATAATTATAAATTATTATAATAATGAGTTTTACTTATTATTTATTTAGATTTAATTATACTTCTTTATGTTTATTAACTTTTATAAAAGTAACACATCAACAACAAAATACATTGATATCATGTTAAAAGATCATTAATAATTTAATATATATAAGAAATTATATTGTCTTTTGGCATTAAATTTATTTGTTTGATGTTTGAATTAAATACATAAGTATTTATTTCATCAAACAAAGAAATCCATTAAAAAATTTAATGCTGAAAGACAATACAGTTCCTTATGTATAGTTTATTTGGTGTGGTAAGTGAGAATATAAAGTTTTATAATAATTTAAATTACTGAAAAAATGTTAACTTATTTTAATTCAGATTTAAGATAGATGAAAGTTGACAATAGTATTGAAGATAATATTTTGTGTCTTATATATGATGTTAACATGTATGGTAAATTTGTGGTAAAAAATTTTTTATTGTAAAAAAAAAAAATGTTTCCTTACATCTATTTATAGCTTGTTTTTAAAAATAAATAGAAAAATAATTTTAGAAATTATATATTTTTGCTATTAGAAATAGCTCAATTTCATTGATTAAATTTTTAATTAATTAATTTGTAAGAAGGATTATTTTAATGTCTAATAATAAGATGTATGTGCTTTAATTTCTATATAATTATATAAATTAAATATTGAAAAAGTATTAAACAGTTTGTTTTTTATTATTATTTACAATGTTATAAATGTCATTTTCAGTTTATATTATATGTTTACCAGGTATACTGGTTAATAATGTGGGTTTTGTAATCAAAGGAAACACAATAATTTCAAGAGAAACATCAAAAGTGCTTTATTCAAAGTAATGTCCATTGCTAGCTACACTCCCATCTTTCAGGTAATTTGTGGATACTGTCTCAATAGGACTTTTTTTGCTTTGAGACAAACCATTCAGAGACCCAATTTTCCACTTCTTTGTACTTTTTAAAGTGTTGATCAGAAAGTGCATGTGCCATTGATTGGAACTAGTGGAAATCAGAAGGAGCAAGGTCTGGTGAATACGGGAGGTGGGTTAACACTTTCCAATGCAGATCTGTTAATGTGATTTTAACTGGTCTTGAAGTGTGTGATGATGCATTAACATGAAGCAAAATTATTTTGCTGTGTCTTCTGACCCATTCTGGTCATTTTAAGGTTAAAGTTTGGGTCAAATTTATTATTTGTTGTTGGGAATGATCAGTAGTAACAGTTTCACCTGGTTTTAGAAACTCATAATACACCACATCTTCCTTATCTCACCAACCACAGAGCATTGTCTTCTTTTCAAAGCAGTTTGGTCTTGCAGTTAATGTTGATAGTTGATCTGGATCAACCCATGAGTTTGTGTGTTTGGGATTTTCAAAATAAATCCACTTTTCATTGCCAGTCTCAATTCAATGCAAAAAAGACTTTTTCATGCCAGTGAAGCAACATTTTACTGATGACTTTTTGGTTTTCCATTTGTCTTTCATTCAGTTGATGTGACCCCCATTTTCCTTTTTTTAAAATCTTTTTTCATTGCTTGTAAATGATTGGAAATTGTTTGCTGAGCAACTTTTTATCTTTCTGCAAGTTTTTTTTGAGTTTGATATGCATCTTCATCCAAGGATGCTTGTAATTGTTGGTCTTCAAACTTTTTTGGTTGAGGTGGATGTTCTTTCTCTTTCACATCGAAATCATCACTTTTAAAGTGTTTAAACCAGCATTCACAATTATCTTCAGATGGAGCATGTTTACCATAAGCTACCTGAGGTATACAATAACTTTTAGCAGCACTTATCTTCAAAATAAAATAATGAATTAAAACTTCCTGCAAATGCTCTTTTTTTTTGGTACAAAATTTGACATTTTTAAAAGTAAAAATATTTATGATATTAACACCTTCAGAAAATTAGACATATGAAGTTTTAAAGCTTGTTGTCAATACAACAAAATGGCATGCATATCAAATCACATATACAATGGGTGATCGGTTAATTGATGAACATAATCCATTCCAAGACTGCGTTTGTTAACCGATTATAAATTTACCATAGATTTCTATGGGAATTTGATTAATCCATTCTGGAGATCCCCAAAAATAAAAAATTATATTCTTTCTTACTACATTTATTTATATGTAATAATAAAAATACATGTATACACAGTCTTGCTTTTTTATCAGTCATGTTTTTTCTGTTTGTGGGATGTTAAAGAATCTGTCTAATATCAATTGGTTTTCTCTTTTCCTCACGATTTTTCGGAAGTAATTAATAGCATTGTCGTTGTAGAGATCCCTAAGCCTATTAACCTCAATCTGCTATTCTAAGACCGTTGTTCTGACAACCTCCCATTTCATCAAAACATCTTTAACAGCAGATCTCAGCATTAATCCTCTTTTTTCAGAAGAAAACATATCTCGCCGAGTTTCTTGGTGTTCTTCATTCAAGAGTTCTTGGTGTTCTCATGTTGTCAGATCTGTTTCAGGCTGATTCCATTATGAGCTCTTCAATGTTCTTTATTTCTCAGCTGTGATTTTTGTTACTCTTTTAGCTGCTTGAATCTTCTTGATTATACTGTATCTTTCTTAGATAAGATTGAACTGCAGCCTACTGTTGACCTGTTCAAGCCATACTGTCCAGCAACATCAGACATCTGTCCACTCTACCTTTGCTATTATACTCTCACCTTTCAAAAATAAAAACTGAGACAAAACTTAACGAGTGCCCACCCGACAGTCTCGTGAATACTATAAGAAATTCTTTCTGTCAGAAAAATAAAAGGCTGGAATTACAAGAGAGAGTTTCAAAGTTTGGAGGAATACTATCTGATCAGTATATACTGGGTTGAGCGTCGATGTCGACGTCTTCCTCGCTCCAAAAAGTTTTGAATTGTTGCTCATTAACTGATCACCCACTGTATTTCAACGTATGTGTAATGCCATCTATTGAACAAAATCTGCATTATTAACTGGTACACCTGGTATTGATTATTCATTTTATAATTGATAATTATTGTGAAACTTAGATATGCAAGGATATGGACATTAACTTACTTATGTATTAGTCAGCAATGTAAAATCAACCATGTAGCTTGGCTGATAAATAAAGTTTGTAAATTTACATTTTATGTTATTAAGAAAAAGATTACAATACAAGTGGTCCCTATTTTGGACAACTTGCTCTTTCTAACATAATACTTCAATACTCCCACATTTCTTTTCATATGCCAGATTCAAACTTTTATATTTTCAGTTGACAAACAAAAATTTCAACCTATCATGTTATGGCATTTTGTCAGTTCTGGTTTCAGTAGCATCAAAATCATTTGTAAAAATTAATTTTTATTGTCTACTTTCTGTTAGTGGTTTGAACATTTTAAATAATGTTTTATATGTTGTAACATATTTACTGTTATCTTAAAAAGAAAAATTATAGAATCTCTTATTAACTCTCTGGTAATTATATAATATGCAACTCTTTTGCTTTTTCTGGACATTTGACTTTCATACACATTTTTAGAAATGAATTATCTGTCTTTGCCTGTATATTAATGAATATTTTATCATTAATAAAAATATTTTAACATTTACTCAAGNACATTTTAATGCAAATGGTTTCTCTCACATTGAAATTAAATGATAAAAGGTACAAAAACAAACATTTTGTAATACATGTTATCATTTTAAACTTTTTTTTTTAAAAAGTCCTTTAGTTTTTTTTATAGCAATTCCATCCTTCTTTGCTGTAATATTCTGCAGTCACTTCAGCATCATTTTTCATGGGTCATTCTGGATATAATTAATAAAATTTATTTTTCTTTCATGATGAAGCACGAGATATGTTGGATGGATTATCAAGAGCATATCCTCCTAATACTAAAGATTAAGATTGTGATGAAGTAATTTAAAGATTTTCAGCTGCAAAGACCTAAAAAAATTCATCTGTGAAGTTATTTTTTGTAATGCATTAATTTTATTTATCATTTCAAATTTTAGCCTGAAATTGACAAAATGTAATAATTTTAATAAATTATAAAATTTTTAAAATGTATACATTATTTTTTATGTGAAGAAAGCGTATACAAAAAATAAGATAAATTGATTATTAAAGTAAAATTGTCTTATGATGCCCATAATCTTTCAATGTCTGTCTGTGTTTTACCTGCTACAAAAATCTTAGATTTTGAATTTGATTTATAATTCAAATATTTATATCCTCAAAGAAAACAAATGGTCTTTTAACAATTTTATAATTTTTAATGTGTTGAATCCTTTTTGAAAAACAAATCTTATTTTCAGAATAAAGAAACAAGATAACCAGCCTACCATTAAAAGAATCATAAAAATAACTTCAAATCTAATAATTTTGAGATTTTTTACACCTAAAACTAATAAATACTATACTTCTAAACAATTTTCAAAACTTAATTTTGTTAAACTGTGTTTGATGTTTTAAATAAGACTAAGAATTAATAATTATTTTATAAATATGTAGTATTTATCACTTTTCATTTGTCAGAAATTTCACTTAATGAATCATCAAACACTTTCTATTGCTGAGAAATGTTTATTAAATGAAACAGTAATGTTTTTAACGTAATAGAATAGTCCATCTTCAGGTGTAACTGAATTAACTGTCAGAAATTTCATTTGTGTATTTTGTAAATAGTTCTGTTAATGATAAGTTTGTTTTTATTCTTGTTTTTAATTTTGTATAAAATTAATTTATTCTTAAAATGAAAAAGATTTACTCTTTGGAAATCTCAATGGATTAAGAAGATTAAGACATCTAGAAGACCATTTGTTAACATTGAAGTCCTATATTTCTAATTATGTATATAGAAATAGAGAAAAATTGCAGAGAAATAAGTTAATTATATTTCAATGTTTTCTCTGCCTTTAGTATAATCCTTAGAACTTTGTCAAGTGCATAAACATTAGGATCTTGTATTAATCAGTTACAAATGAATGCAGTTTTTATATTTACAGTATAATAAATTGAGACATTATATAATTAACATGTTTCATTATTGTTTAAAAATATCTCCAAAATCTAAATATTAATGATTGGTTTTGTCTTATAAAATGTTTTCATAAATCATTCTGAAAGATAAATGTAATATTTAATATTTTGCTGAATATAGTTTCTGGATAATAATTGGATGGTTATTATAATTACATTCATTGCCATAAAAATTAGCATACTAAGAAAGAGTTTTCAGAATTGAACAAAATTGTACATGGGTGAGTGTAACAGTGATATAAGTAAGTGATTATAAAATTAAAGAAAAGGTCATTTATTGCAGGAAAAACTACAAATGAAAGGATGTTCTAGTAACCTGTTGGTCACCTCTAGTGTTAAAACACAATGTGATATGGGTGAGCATGGAGGCGTATGGTGTCCTGTGGCATCTCAGTTCACAGTTGCCGCAAGCAGTCCTCTAGTTCAGCCAAACTCCTAGGCTGTCCGACTTAACAACTCAGGTGATCCTAGACATGTTCAATCAGTGACAGATCAGCAGACTGGGTAGTGTAGCAGAGGCAGTCCTGTGTCCTATTGCTGTGTGGTTGAGCATTGTTCTGTTAGAAAATGGCTTTTGGGAGCCCTGAAATGAGAGCAACACATGTGGCTGCAGGATGTCACTAACATGCCACTGAGCTGTCATTGTCCCTTAGATCACTATTAGAAGAGACTGGCTGTCATATGTGATGGCACCCCAGACCATCACACATGCTGTGGGGGTGGTCTGCTACTTCAGTGTAGACAGGATTGAGGCATTTACCATGGAACTTGCAGACACAAACTTGGCCGTTGTCAGTGCCCAAACTGAATCTGAATTTGTTGTTGTAGACGACAGTTCCATTCCATTGCTGTCCAATCCCATTGGGAGCAACACCACTCCAAATGGAGGTGATGGCGGATGGCAGATGCGATACCAATCATTCCTCACCCAGGTGCCTCAAAATGGTACGGACAGACATAGGGGTCTGTAACAATGGTGCTACCTTGCAGACAACAATTCGGTTAGCTTTTATGGGTGGCAGACAATGATGTGTATGTGCACTTGGGGACCAGTGGTCTTCTCAGGCTAGTGGCCTGGTGCCGTGTGCAAGCTCTCTCATCCATCATCACTCATTCTGACACCACCTCATAGTGTTGTCAGAATGACATAGGTAGCAGGCTATTCAGTGAGATGACTATCCTGCTTCTCTCAACCTGATAATCCTTTCTCTCTCTTGGTTGGTTGTTCATATGGTGTTCAATTATGATGTAAAGGCATCTCTAGTGATACAGCATCTCTCTGCAACAGGTAAACTGCACACAGGATGCCTTTGTGTACTTTTTTTTATAGGCCAAGGGGATGCACTTTAATGTCCTCTGCTGTCATTACACAATAAGCCATCATGCTATAACTTTAATCATTTCTGTATCTGCTTGAGACTTATCTGCATGTCAAGTTTTGCAGCGATATGATGACTCCTCCTTAGTGTGCTAATTTTTATGGCAATGAGTATATATAATATACTAATAATCAATTTTATGAACAAATGGCAATCTGAAGTTGATGAAATTGGTTAATTAGTAAATTTTAAAAAATTAATCAAATTTTGAAAATCTGAAAAAATAACATTCCACAACTCTTATATAGTGTGTGAATGTATTATTGAAATCTACAAATTTCACATATCAATCTAGGCAATGCCATTTAAATGCATTATACTTACCTACATAACTAGCAGTTATGCAGATTACAATGATTTCATAATTGATCTCTTATATTTCCATTCAGTTGACATTTATGCAAGTTTACTGGAACAAACATAACTGTCATTTGAATGAGAACATAAGAATGTGTATTTGTGCATTCATAAAATATGCATATAGCTGAAAAAATATAAATGTATTATGCAAGCATTGCAAGTTTTAATCATTCTCTGATGATTGTTTTTTAGGTTTTAGGCAAATTTTCATTAAAGTAATTTATTCATTATTTATCTTATCAATGATAAAAATATACCTACTTGGGAATCAATTTCTCTAATTATTAAAACACTTTACCAAACTATTAATGACACTGAATAGTATTTGATAATTTATTCAAAAATGTCCATACTTTTAAAACTAAATACAGTGAAATTTTGTTAACTCAGCATCCAGTATGCCAGCAAAACTGATAAAGTTCATGTCAAGCTTGTTGTTGGGGAGGTTATTAGTGCACTGGGTAGGTCCAGAGTTAAGATTTTTGTGTGAAAGCACTCAAAACATGCAGTTCTTGGAAAGGGGCATGGGTTCTTTTAGAGACAACAAATGCTAAGACAACATGATTCTATGCTAGATAAAATCAGTTAGCTCATGCAAGAGTTTTTTAAAGACTTTTCCAAATACATTATTGCATGGTTTTGGTATGAGAAGCAGAAATATTTAGCACTCGTGGAATAAATGGAATTATTACAGAAACAGCTACAGTACATTACTGTTCATGTACTTTGATAATTAGAATAAGTCTGTATTTATATGCAATAAAAATGTACAAAGCTTAAAGTAAGAATAAAGTGTTCTTTTTCCAGACTATTTCTACACTTTGTTAGCTTGAAACAAGTGTAGAAATAGTCTGGAAAAATTGAAATGGCATGTTAAATAATCATAAAAAAAAAAGATTTTTTACAATTTTACATGCAAAGATAAAACTCGAAAAACTTCCACCATCCAATAAGGCAGCAATTTTGATAATCTGGTACCACATCAATCCCAATAATGCTGGGTTAACAGAATGTCACTGTATTGGAAGTTTTACTCAATGAATTATGTCTTATTAAATTTCATGAATATAAGAAACAGCTTAAAGTAGGCATAAGATTAAAGTAAAATATTAATTTAACCAATTACTTCTCAAATTAGGTTTATTTACTTATCAGTTTGCTATAGGATTAGATGTATTATCATTTTTTTGATGATATTACCAGTTATAATACATTCTAATGACAAATAAATAATGAAAAAGTCAAATTTTCTGTAACCATATGTTGTATAAATAAATTAATAAAATTATTCATGAACAGAATTATATAACTATTGTAATTTTCTTATACTGTATTATGAAAGATATCATGTTTAATGTTTTTCATAAAATGTATAATTATTATTAATATATGTTATTCCTAAAAGTGGAATATGTTTGATGTGAAATTAATGTTTTGAACAAATAAAAACAGTAACATTTTAATTTTAAATGAATACTGTTCATGTAAATTCAATACATACTGGTAAAAACATTTATTATAGTGTTGAAAAATAGTTATTCAGAACTTTGACATGCAAGATTATCTTAAACACTAAAAATAGATTTTAAAATAAAAACCTCTGTTTTAATAGCAATTTAGCATTTAATATAAGCAATATCCAGTGCTGTAACTAGCTAGTCCTGTGCAAGAATTTGCATTTAGGCCTCTTAATTAATTAGGTTTGGGAAAATAAAACAAATACATGCAATTTTGGACTCCCCTACCAAGTGGGCCCTGTGTGGGTGCACCTTTTGCTCCTCCCTATCTATGTCACTGGCAATATCTCATTGATTTTTTAAGCAGTTCTATAATTTAATAAAATTTTAATTTGCTAAATTGCAGAACTGCTTAAGTAATTGATCATTTCATTTTTTAACTTGTTAAATTGCCAATTTTTTCAAGCAGTTATTTAAGAAATAAATAAATAAATAAAATCTAATGTTTTAGTTCATTTTTAGGAGACAAAACTAGGCTATTGAAATGATCATATTCTACATGATTTGAAATGTGATTGTTTGGGTGGATCATTTGGATTTATTTAAAAAGTAATAATAATTCTGAAACCCAACAGTTCACAAACTCATTTAAACTTTTATTTATTTTATTAAATTCAAAGATAAATTTTCTACCAGTTTAACAAAACCAAAAAATTAGATCTTTTACAAGAAATGATTTTGTTTTACAGTTCAACCATTATCAGTTAATGATACACAACTCAATTTATTTTATAACTTTTTTAATCAAATTTTATTTATTTTATTGTTAATAGATCAGTCTGTGTATGGAATTTTTCAATTGATTTTTTGATTAAGTATTATGAAATTAAATCATAATAGTATTCAATTTTATATTTTATGAATAGTTTAAATTATCTTACTACTACTGTTCAGTTATAATGAAATGATTTAATGTATGTTCTAGTAGTAATAATATCAGAATCTAAATTCAGATTCTTCTAAAATTTAAAATAAAATAAACTAATATTTACTTTTTATTTATTGTATTTTAATATAATGAAAATTAATTGGAGTATAGATATTTAAGAAAAAATTAAAAATTTAATTATTTTTTTATGATCATTTAGCTAATCTATAAGCTAATGATAAGATGAAGAAGAAGTGTGATTTAAATTACAAAACCTCAGTTTAATTCAGGTGAGAGGGGTGCCCATTAAAGGGGAAAGTCTGTTATATAATAAAGTAAGTTTTTCTAATGTATGTGTTAAAAAGTTGACAAATTAGTTAATCTGTTTTTACTTATGTAGATACATATGTGTAATTAAAATGAAGTATGTATGATAAGTTTAATTTCACAGAGAGGTTTTCTATATGTACTATTGCTTATGTACTCACCATAGTTCTGCAACTAGTAAACAAGTATACAATCTAACTCAAAATAAGTAAACATATTTTGGTAAATATACTTTAGTTATTTGTGTAGTTAAATACAATTAATATTCTTAAGAGCAGTGACTGTTGAATTTGAAAAAAAATTACCTGTTAATTTAATTACATATAAACAATTTTTTTAAATTAACATGGTGCTAATTTTCACATGACATAATGACATATGGACTAGAAATTTGGTCCATTAAATCCAGTCTGTTAAATCAAGGTTTTACTATATTTAATGTAATTGGTATATTTTGCCACTTATTATTAAAAATATTTTTATTAAAAGTTGTTAGTTGTAAAGAAAAGTTTAAAGATGGTCAGAATCAGACAAAATGTTATCAAGAATTACAGTGAAAAATTAAAAGAATATTCATCTGACTCTATCCTTACTATAAATTTAAAATCTGACAAGTTAATTTTTAAGTGGTTCAAAAACATTAAATAAATAAATAAAACCTGTAAAAGAATTTGATTTATCATTTATGAATATGTATTAAGAATTATACCAGAAGAATAAGTAAGTTGTATGATACAGCTCTTAATTTACATATTTCATTAATAAGAAAAAATTTTGAAAATATTACTTTTTTTCAAATTATATTTTGTAAACATTAAAGTAATTTTTACAAATTATTTATTTTGATATTAACTATTTTGTTTTATGGAATTAGCAGTAAGACACTAGTGAAAATAATTTAGATTTATTATAATCATAAAAGTAACTAATAACAAACATAATGAATAATATAAATATTATAGTATATTGAACTTTTATTAGTTTGTAAGTGGTATTTCTTTAAATAGAAAAATGTTATAGTATGTAATTAAAATGATTTATAATGTTTATTCATTCAGAACATTGATTTCATGTTTAAAAATAATTATAAATTATTATAATAATGAGTTTTACTTATTATTTATTTAGATTTAATTATACTTCTTTATGTTTATTAACTTTTATAAAAGTAACACATCAACAACAAAATACATTGATATCATGTTAAAAGATCATTAATAATTTAATATATATAAGAAATTATATTGTCTTTTGGCATTAAATTTATTTGTTTGATGTTTGAATTAAATACATAAGTATTTATTTCATCAAACAAAGAAATCCATTAAAAAATTTAATGCTGAAAGACAATACAGTTCCTTATGTATAGTTTATTTGGTGTGGTAAGTGAGAATATAAAGTTTTATAATAATTTAAATTACTGAAAAAATGTTAACTTATTTTAATTCAGATTTAAGATAGATGAAAGTTGACAATAGTATTGAAGATAATATTTTGTGTCTTATATATGATGTTAACATGTATGGTAAATTTGTGGTAAAAAATTTTTTATTGTAAAAAAAAAAAATGTTTCCTTACATCTATTTATAGCTTGTTTTTAAAAATAAATAGAAAAATAATTTTAGAAATTATATATTTTTGCTATTAGAAATAGCTCAATTTCATTGATTAAATTTTTAATTAATTAATTTGTAAGAAGGATTATTTTAATGTCTAATAATAAGATGTATGTGCTTTAATTTCTATATAATTATATAAATTAAATATTGAAAAAGTATTAAACAGTTTGTTTTTTATTATTATTTACAATGTTATAAATGTCATTTTCAGTTTATATTATATGTTTACCAGGTATACTGGTTAATAATGTGGGTTTTGTAATCAAAGGAAACACAATAATTTCAAGAGAAACATCAAAAGTGCTTTATTCAAAGTAATGTCCATTGCTAGCTACACTCCCATCTTTCAGGTAATTTGTGGATACTGTCTCAATAGGACTTTTTTTGCTTTGAGACAAACCATTCAGAGACCCAATTTTCCACTTCTTTGTACTTTTTAAAGTGTTGATCAGAAAGTGCATGTGCCATTGATTGGAACTAGTGGAAATCAGAAGGAGCAAGGTCTGGTGAATACGGGAGGTGGGTTAACACTTTCCAATGCAGATCTGTTAATGTGATTTTAACTGGTCTTGAAGTGTGTGATGATGCATTAACATGAAGCAAAATTATTTTGCTGTGTCTTCTGACCCATTCTGGTCATTTTAAGGTTAAAGTTTGGGTCAAATTTATTATTTGTTGTTGGGAATGATCAGTAGTAACAGTTTCACCTGGTTTTAGAAACTCATAATACACCACATCTTCCTTATCTCACCAACCACAGAGCATTGTCTTCTTTTCAAAGCAGTTTGGTCTTGCAGTTAATGTTGATAGTTGATCTGGATCAACCCATGAGTTTGTGTGTTTGGGATTTTCAAAATAAATCCACTTTTCATTGCCAGTCTCAATTCAATGCAAAAAAGACTTTTTCATGCCAGTGAAGCAACATTTTACTGATGACTTTTTGGTTTTCCATTTGTCTTTCATTCAGTTGATGTGACCCCCATTTTCCTTTTTTTAAAATCTTTTTTCATTGCTTGTAAATGATTGGAAATTGTTTGCTGAGCAACTTTTTATCTTTCTGCAAGTTTTTTTTGAGTTTGATATGCATCTTCATCCAAGGATGCTTGTAATTGTTGGTCTTCAAACTTTTTTGGTTGAGGTGGATGTTCTTTCTCTTTCACATCGAAATCATCACTTTTAAAGTGTTTAAACCAGCATTCACAATTATCTTCAGATGGAGCATGTTTACCATAAGCTACCTGAGGTATACAATAACTTTTAGCAGCACTTATCTTCAAAATAAAATAATGAATTAAAACTTCCTGCAAATGCTCTTTTTTTTTGGTACAAAATTTGACATTTTTAAAAGTAAAAATATTTATGATATTAACACCTTCAGAAAATTAGACATATGAAGTTTTAAAGCTTGTTGTCAATACAACAAAATGGCATGCATATCAAATCACATATACAATGGGTGATCGGTTAATTGATGAACATAATCCATTCCAAGACTGCGTTTGTTAACCGATTATAAATTTACCATAGATTTCTATGGGAATTTGATTAATCCATTCTGGAGATCCCCAAAAATAAAAAATTATATTCTTTCTTACTACATTTATTTATATGTAATAATAAAAATACATGTATACACAGTCTTGCTTTTTTATCAGTCATGTTTTTTCTGTTTGTGGGATGTTAAAGAATCTGTCTAATATCAATTGGTTTTCTCTTTTCCTCACGATTTTTCGGAAGTAATTAATAGCATTGTCGTTGTAGAGATCCCTAAGCCTATTAACCTCAATCTGCTATTCTAAGACCGTTGTTCTGACAACCTCCCATTTCATCAAAACATCTTTAACAGCAGATCTCAGCATTAATCCTCTTTTTTCAGAAGAAAACATATCTCGCCGAGTTTCTTGGTGTTCTTCATTCAAGAGTTCTTGGTGTTCTCATGTTGTCAGATCTGTTTCAGGCTGATTCCATTATGAGCTCTTCAATGTTCTTTATTTCTCAGCTGTGATTTTTGTTACTCTTTTAGCTGCTTGAATCTTCTTGATTATACTGTATCTTTCTTAGATAAGATTGAACTGCAGCCTACTGTTGACCTGTTCAAGCCATACTGTCCAGCAACATCAGACATCTGTCCACTCTACCTTTGCTATTATACTCTCACCTTTCAAAAATAAAAACTGAGACAAAACTTAACGAGTGCCCACCCGACAGTCTCGTGAATACTATAAGAAATTCTTTCTGTCAGAAAAATAAAAGGCTGGAATTACAAGAGAGAGTTTCAAAGTTTGGAGGAATACTATCTGATCAGTATATACTGGGTTGAGCGTCGATGTCGACGTCTTCCTCGCTCCAAAAAGTTTTGAATTGTTGCTCATTAACTGATCACCCACTGTATTTCAACGTATGTGTAATGCCATCTATTGAACAAAATCTGCATTATTAACTGGTACACCTGGTATTGATTATTCATTTTATAATTGATAATTATTGTGAAACTTAGATATGCAAGGATATGGACATTAACTTACTTATGTATTAGTCAGCAATGTAAAATCAACCATGTAGCTTGGCTGATAAATAAAGTTTGTAAATTTACATTTTATGTTATTAAGAAAAAGATTACAATACAAGTGGTCCCTATTTTGGACAACTTGCTCTTTCTAACATAATACTTCAATACTCCCACATTTCTTTTCATATGCCAGATTCAAACTTTTATATTTTCAGTTGACAAACAAAAATTTCAACCTATCATGTTATGGCATTTTGTCAGTTCTGGTTTCAGTAGCATCAAAATCATTTGTAAAAATTAATTTTTATTGTCTACTTTCTGTTAGTGGTTTGAACATTTTAAATAATGTTTTATATGTTGTAACATATTTACTGTTATCTTAAAAAGAAAAATTATAGAATCTCTTATTAACTCTCTGGTAATTATATAATATGCAACTCTTTTGCTTTTTCTGGACATTTGACTTTCATACACATTTTTAGAAATGAATTATCTGTCTTTGCCTGTATATTAATGAATATTTTATCATTAATAAAAATATTTTAACATTTACTCAAGAAATATGTTTTTACTTTTAAAAAGTTAAATAACTTTTTCATACTTCTTAATGTAAAAAATAATTAATTAATAAAAGCATTTCCAGATAACCCATCTAAAAATTTTTAAGTAATGCTAAAATTTATCCAGATCTTTGAAACATTGAATTTTATTTTATTTGTTATTTTAATATATCAAACATATATTAAATAACAGAAAATAAATTTTAAATTTTCCAGAAAAATGATTCAAATATTAATTTTTTCTTAATATTTTGTATTACTTGAAATTAATTTAATAAAAGTTTATATTTTTTAGAATATAACTTATATAATT
The DNA here is from genome assembly GCF_000671375.1 of Centruroides sculpturatus. Taxonomy (NCBI): domain Eukaryota; kingdom Metazoa; phylum Arthropoda; class Arachnida; order Scorpiones; family Buthidae; genus Centruroides; species Centruroides sculpturatus. Next base: position 696,452 of record NW_019384486.1, read on the forward strand.
GAATGGAAAAATTTATTATCTAAATTAAATTGATCAATTTATCTTTATCAGTATTAAAATATACCATGAGATAAATTTGTTTTTGATAAAACAATAATTTAAAATAATGCATATTCTCTTTTCTTTCATTAGTTATTAGTTTCTATTAATAATAATACTGAAAAAAAAGAATACAAAATGATAACTCTTTCTAACCTGTTACCGGTGCGTCTAGAAGTAAAGAAGTGTAGAATACAAAATGATCATAAAATGATAACGTTGAGAGATCATTATTTGTATTTTGATATCAATGCACCAAAAAACAAATTTTACCATTAGTTTAAATACAGGAAAATTCTAAAATTTAAAAAATTTCCTTAAATAAAAGTTGAGATAAATTTTTCATTTTCATCATAATTTTTTAACAACTAAGCAAATATTTTAATAATGAATCATAAGATTGTATGTCTGTTGCTAACCTATTTAGTGAAATTTTTCAATATGAAAGCAAAAAATATTATTATAGTAATAATTCTGATGCTCTTATCATGTACAAGAGAACTGATTTTAATTTTTGATAAATACATTAAAAGTATTTAAATGCATTATACTTGTTATGTATATTCAGACACTATACTCTACACCAGGGATTGCCAAAGTGGTCTATATCGACCCCTGGGGGTCAATATAACATTATTGGGGGTTGACGAAAAGACTAAAACTTACAAATTTTGAACCGAATATTGCTAATCTTGCTAAGGATTATCAAGCTTATCCATCTTATTGATTGTCAGTTACAAAAATTATTATTAACATTATACAATAAATGTAAAAAATGTAAAATTAAAAGATATATATTAAAATATTAAGAGATTGTTTTTTTTTTGCTTGTAACACAAACTTTTTGGTGGGGGTCGATGTGAGGTTTTGAAAAGTTGTAGGAGTCAATGATCAAAAAAGTTTGGCAACCCCTGCTCTACACTGAAAATATACCAATTTATATGTTAATTTGCATAAAATATTACTTTGTAAGTTCAATTTTTGGAATGTTTAGGAATAAAATTTCTGTTCTGTATGTCTAAACAGAAATAGAAATCAATTGAAAAATATCCAAATAATATCATTCAGTTACAAAGTTTATCTTCTGAGTAATTAATTTTTTATAGTTAATATTCAACTAACAGAATAAAATATAATTATTAAATTGGCTGAAAAATCTTTTTAATACATTTCAGAATGTTTTTGAGACTATATTTCTTATAAGCAGTGAAAAATTATTGTAAAATTTTTTCTCTTGATGATCATACAAACAAATTCCTATATTTCCAGTTTCTACAACAGTCCCATAATTATATATATATAATATTTTCATATATGATTTTTTTTGTATAACTTGTTACTGTTGTTTACTGATATAATAATAAATGGTTTTATTATTATATTTCATTGATTATGGAAATGTTTTGAAGAAAATGAAAAATTTTTGAGAGATTCTTTAATTATTATTATTATGTAGATGATGATTTTTTTAAAATATGGTATCATTTCCAAATCTTATTTATTGGCTATTCTAAATAATTTATTTGTAAAACATCTTTTATAAAGTAATTCTTTTATCATTAGCCCCAAAACTTGACCAGATTCCAAAATGTTTACTTCTTGTCTACATGATATTTATTTTGAGTGAAACTCCTTCACAATCTGTTAACACAGACAATTTTTTTCAGCGAAATTAGGAAATAAATGTTAAAATGTTTATTAGTAACATGTAGATGTTTTCAATAAAACTTATTTTAAACAATAAAATTCTCAAAAAGAAAAAATAAAATAAAAAATAATTGCTTTCAGAAATTTGATAAAATAATTTTTATCAAAATTCATTTAAAACTCGTGATATAATTCATTTAANTTATTTGAAAAAATGGCAGTTACTGCACTTACAACAATAGTAATAATACAGTAAAACCATGATTTTAATGAACTAATTTGCATAAGGAGTGTATGTTAAAGCCCAAAGTCCGTTATATAATAAAGTAGGTTTTCTGTGAAGTTAACAGCAGTGATTCTTGAATTTAAGAAAAAATTAAAAATTTAATTATTTTTTTATGATCATTTAGCTAATCTATAAGCTAATGATAAGATGAAGAAGAAGTGTGATTTAAATTACAAAACCTCAGTTTAATTCAGGTGAGAGGGGTGCCCATTAAAGGGGAAAGTCTGTTATATAATAAAGTAAGTTTTTCTAATGTATGTGTTAAAAAGTTGACAAATTAGTTAATCTGTTTTTACTTATGTAGATACATATGTGTAATTAAAATGAAGTATGTATGATAAGTTTAATTTCACAGAGAGGTTTTCTATATGTACTATTGCTTATGTACTCACCATAGTTCTGCAACTAGTAAACAAGTATACAATCTAACTCAAAATAAGTAAACATATTTTGGTAAATATACTTTAGTTATTTGTGTAGTTAAATACAATTAATATTCTTAAGAGCAGTGACTGTTGAATTTGAAAAAAAATTACCTGTTAATTTAATTACATATAAACAATTTTTTTAAATTAACATGGTGCTAATTTTCACATGACATAATGACATATGGACTAGAAATTTGGTCCATTAAATCCAGTCTGTTAAATCAAGGTTTTACTATATTTAATGTAATTGGTATATTTTGCCACTTATTATTAAAAATATTTTTATTAAAAGTTGTTAGTTGTAAAGAAAAGTTTAAAGATGGTCAGAATCAGACAAAATGTTATCAAGAATTACAGTGAAAAATTAAAAGAATATTCATCTGACTCTATCCTTACTATAAATTTAAAATCTGACAAGTTAATTTTTAAGTGGTTCAAAAACATTAAATAAATAAATAAAACCTGTAAAAGAATTTGATTTATCATTTATGAATATGTATTAAGAATTATACCAGAAGAATAAGTAAGTTGTATGATACAGCTCTTAATTTACATATTTCATTAATAAGAAAAAATTTTGAAAATATTACTTTTTTTCAAATTATATTTTGTAAACATTAAAGTAATTTTTACAAATTATTTATTTTGATATTAACTATTTTGTTTTATGGAATTAGCAGTAAGACACTAGTGAAAATAATTTAGATTTATTATAATCATAAAAGTAACTAATAACAAACATAATGAATAATATAAATATTATAGTATATTGAACTTTTATTAGTTTGTAAGTGGTATTTCTTTAAATAGAAAAATGTTATAGTATGTAATTAAAATGATTTATAATGTTTATTCATTCAGAACATTGATTTCATGTTTAAAAATAATTATAAATTATTATAATAATGAGTTTTACTTATTATTTATTTAGATTTAATTATACTTCTTTATGTTTATTAACTTTTATAAAAGTAACACATCAACAACAAAATACATTGATATCATGTTAAAAGATCATTAATAATTTAATATATATAAGAAATTATATTGTCTTTTGGCATTAAATTTATTTGTTTGATGTTTGAATTAAATACATAAGTATTTATTTCATCAAACAAAGAAATCCATTAAAAAATTTAATGCTGAAAGACAATACAGTTCCTTATGTATAGTTTATTTGGTGTGGTAAGTGAGAATATAAAGTTTTATAATAATTTAAATTACTGAAAAAATGTTAACTTATTTTAATTCAGATTTAAGATAGATGAAAGTTGACAATAGTATTGAAGATAATATTTTGTGTCTTATATATGATGTTAACATGTATGGTAAATTTGTGGTAAAAAATTTTTTATTGTAAAAAAAAAAAATGTTTCCTTACATCTATTTATAGCTTGTTTTTAAAAATAAATAGAAAAATAATTTTAGAAATTATATATTTTTGCTATTAGAAATAGCTCAATTTCATTGATTAAATTTTTAATTAATTAATTTGTAAGAAGGATTATTTTAATGTCTAATAATAAGATGTATGTGCTTTAATTTCTATATAATTATATAAATTAAATATTGAAAAAGTATTAAACAGTTTGTTTTTTATTATTATTTACAATGTTATAAATGTCATTTTCAGTTTATATTATATGTTTACCAGGTATACTGGTTAATAATGTGGGTTTTGTAATCAAAGGAAACACAATAATTTCAAGAGAAACATCAAAAGTGCTTTATTCAAAGTAATGTCCATTGCTAGCTACACTCCCATCTTTCAGGTAATTTGTGGATACTGTCTCAATAGGACTTTTTTTGCTTTGAGACAAACCATTCAGAGACCCAATTTTCCACTTCTTTGTACTTTTTAAAGTGTTGATCAGAAAGTGCATGTGCCATTGATTGGAACTAGTGGAAATCAGAAGGAGCAAGGTCTGGTGAATACGGGAGGTGGGTTAACACTTTCCAATGCAGATCTGTTAATGTGATTTTAACTGGTCTTGAAGTGTGTGATGATGCATTAACATGAAGCAAAATTATTTTGCTGTGTCTTCTGACCCATTCTGGTCATTTTAAGGTTAAAGTTTGGGTCAAATTTATTATTTGTTGTTGGGAATGATCAGTAGTAACAGTTTCACCTGGTTTTAGAAACTCATAATACACCACATCTTCCTTATCTCACCAACCACAGAGCATTGTCTTCTTTTCAAAGCAGTTTGGTCTTGCAGTTAATGTTGATAGTTGATCTGGATCAACCCATGAGTTTGTGTGTTTGGGATTTTCAAAATAAATCCACTTTTCATTGCCAGTCTCAATTCAATGCAAAAAAGACTTTTTCATGCCAGTGAAGCAACATTTTACTGATGACTTTTTGGTTTTCCATTTGTCTTTCATTCAGTTGATGTGACCCCCATTTTCCTTTTTTTAAAATCTTTTTTCATTGCTTGTAAATGATTGGAAATTGTTTGCTGAGCAACTTTTTATCTTTCTGCAAGTTTTTTTTGAGTTTGATATGCATCTTCATCCAAGGATGCTTGTAATTGTTGGTCTTCAAACTTTTTTGGTTGAGGTGGATGTTCTTTCTCTTTCACATCGAAATCATCACTTTTAAAGTGTTTAAACCAGCATTCACAATTATCTTCAGATGGAGCATGTTTACCATAAGCTACCTGAGGTATACAATAACTTTTAGCAGCACTTATCTTCAAAATAAAATAATGAATTAAAACTTCCTGCAAATGCTCTTTTTTTTTGGTACAAAATTTGACATTTTTAAAAGTAAAAATATTTATGATATTAACACCTTCAGAAAATTAGACATATGAAGTTTTAAAGCTTGTTGTCAATACAACAAAATGGCATGCATATCAAATCACATATACAATGGGTGATCGGTTAATTGATGAACATAATCCATTCCAAGACTGCGTTTGTTAACCGATTATAAATTTACCATAGATTTCTATGGGAATTTGATTAATCCATTCTGGAGATCCCCAAAAATAAAAAATTATATTCTTTCTTACTACATTTATTTATATGTAATAATAAAAATACATGTATACACAGTCTTGCTTTTTTATCAGTCATGTTTTTTCTGTTTGTGGGATGTTAAAGAATCTGTCTAATATCAATTGGTTTTCTCTTTTCCTCACGATTTTTCGGAAGTAATTAATAGCATTGTCGTTGTAGAGATCCCTAAGCCTATTAACCTCAATCTGCTATTCTAAGACCGTTGTTCTGACAACCTCCCATTTCATCAAAACATCTTTAACAGCAGATCTCAGCATTAATCCTCTTTTTTCAGAAGAAAACATATCTCGCCGAGTTTCTTGGTGTTCTTCATTCAAGAGTTCTTGGTGTTCTCATGTTGTCAGATCTGTTTCAGGCTGATTCCATTATGAGCTCTTCAATGTTCTTTATTTCTCAGCTGTGATTTTTGTTACTCTTTTAGCTGCTTGAATCTTCTTGATTATACTGTATCTTTCTTAGATAAGATTGAACTGCAGCCTACTGTTGACCTGTTCAAGCCATACTGTCCAGCAACATCAGACATCTGTCCACTCTACCTTTGCTATTATACTCTCACCTTTCAAAAATAAAAACTGAGACAAAACTTAACGAGTGCCCACCCGACAGTCTCGTGAATACTATAAGAAATTCTTTCTGTCAGAAAAATAAAAGGCTGGAATTACAAGAGAGAGTTTCAAAGTTTGGAGGAATACTATCTGATCAGTATATACTGGGTTGAGCGTCGATGTCGACGTCTTCCTCGCTCCAAAAAGTTTTGAATTGTTGCTCATTAACTGATCACCCACTGTATTTCAACGTATGTGTAATGCCATCTATTGAACAAAATCTGCATTATTAACTGGTACACCTGGTATTGATTATTCATTTTATAATTGATAATTATTGTGAAACTTAGATATGCAAGGATATGGACATTAACTTACTTATGTATTAGTCAGCAATGTAAAATCAACCATGTAGCTTGGCTGATAAATAAAGTTTGTAAATTTACATTTTATGTTATTAAGAAAAAGATTACAATACAAGTGGTCCCTATTTTGGACAACTTGCTCTTTCTAACATAATACTTCAATACTCCCACATTTCTTTTCATATGCCAGATTCAAACTTTTATATTTTCAGTTGACAAACAAAAATTTCAACCTATCATGTTATGGCATTTTGTCAGTTCTGGTTTCAGTAGCATCAAAATCATTTGTAAAAATTAATTTTTATTGTCTACTTTCTGTTAGTGGTTTGAACATTTTAAATAATGTTTTATATGTTGTAACATATTTACTGTTATCTTAAAAAGAAAAATTATAGAATCTCTTATTAACTCTCTGGTAATTATATAATATGCAACTCTTTTGCTTTTTCTGGACATTTGACTTTCATACACATTTTTAGAAATGAATTATCTGTCTTTGCCTGTATATTAATGAATATTTTATCATTAATAAAAATATTTTAACATTTACTCAAGAAATATGTTTTTACTTTTAAAAAGTTAAATAACTTTTTCATACTTCTTAATGTAAAAAATAATTAATTAATAAAAGCATTTCCAGATAACCCATCTAAAAATTTTTAAGTAATGCTAAAATTTATCCAGATCTTTGAAACATTGAATTTTATTTTATTTGTTATTTTAATATATCAAACATATATTAAATAACAGAAAATAAATTTTAAATTTTCCAGAAAAATGATTCAAATATTAATTTTTTCTTAATATTTTGTATTACTTGAAATTAATTTAATAAAAGTTTATATTTTTTAGAATATAACTTATATAATTGAATGGAAAAATTTATTATCTAAATTAAATTGATCAATTTATCTTTATCAGTATTAAAATATACCATGAGATAAATTTGTTTTTGATAAAACAATAATTTAAAATAATGCATATTCTCTTTTCTTTCATTAGTTATTAGTTTCTATTAATAATAATACTGAAAAAAAAGAATACAAAATGATAACTCTTTCTAACCTGTTACCGGTGCGTCTAGAAGTAAAGAAGTGTAGAATACAAAATGATCATAAAATGATAACGTTGAGAGATCATTATTTGTATTTTGATATCAATGCACCAAAAAACAAATTTTACCATTAGTTTAAATACAGGAAAATTCTAAAATTTAAAAAATTTCCTTAAATAAAAGTTGAGATAAATTTTTCATTTTCATCATAATTTTTTAACAACTAAGCAAATATTTTAATAATGAATCATAAGATTGTATGTCTGTTGCTAACCTATTTAGTGAAATTTTTCAATATGAAAGCAAAAAATATTATTATAGTAATAATTCTGATGCTCTTATCATGTACAAGAGAACTGATTTTAATTTTTGATAAATACATTAAAAGTATTTAAATGCATTATACTTGTTATGTATATTCAGACACTATACTCTACACCAGGGATTGCCAAAGTGGTCTATATCGACCCCTGGGGGTCAATATAACATTATTGGGGGTTGACGAAAAGACTAAAACTTACAAATTTTGAACCGAATATTGCTAATCTTGCTAAGGATTATCAAGCTTATCCATCTTATTGATTGTCAGTTACAAAAATTATTATTAACATTATACAATAAATGTAAAAAATGTAAAATTAAAAGATATATATTAAAATATTAAGAGATTGTTTTTTTTTTGCTTGTAACACAAACTTTTTGGTGGGGGTCGATGTGAGGTTTTGAAAAGTTGTAGGAGTCAATGATCAAAAAAGTTTGGCAACCCCTGCTCTACACTGAAAATATACCAATTTATATGTTAATTTGCATAAAATATTACTTTGTAAGTTCAATTTTTGGAATGTTTAGGAATAAAATTTCTGTTCTGTATGTCTAAACAGAAATAGAAATCAATTGAAAAATATCCAAATAATATCATTCAGTTACAAAGTTTATCTTCTGAGTAATTAATTTTTTATAGTTAATATTCAACTAACAGAATAAAATATAATTATTAAATTGGCTGAAAAATCTTTTTAATACATTTCAGAATGTTTTTGAGACTATATTTCTTATAAGCAGTGAAAAATTATTGTAAAATTTTTTCTCTTGATGATCATACAAACAAATTCCTATATTTCCAGTTTCTACAACAGTCCCATAATTATATATATATAATATTTTCATATATGATTTTTTTTGTATAACTTGTTACTGTTGTTTACTGATATAATAATAAATGGTTTTATTATTATATTTCATTGATTATGGAAATGTTTTGAAGAAAATGAAAAATTTTTGAGAGATTCTTTAATTATTATTATTATGTAGATGATGATTTTTTTAAAATATGGTATCATTTCCAAATCTTATTTATTGGCTATTCTAAATAATTTATTTGTAAAACATCTTTTATAAAGTAATTCTTTTATCATTAGCCCCAAAACTTGACCAGATTCCAAAATGTTTACTTCTTGTCTACATGATATTTATTTTGAGTGAAACTCCTTCACAATCTGTTAACACAGACAATTTTTTTCAGCGAAATTAGGAAATAAATGTTAAAATGTTTATTAGTAACATGTAGATGTTTTCAATAAAACTTATTTTAAACAATAAAATTCTCAAAAAGAAAAAATAAAATAAAAAATAATTGCTTTCAGAAATTTGATAAAATAATTTTTATCAAAATTCATTTAAAACTCGTGATATAATTCATTTAAAACTTCTAATTGTCTGTTTTTATGTAAATAATAATAATAAATAATTTTAATGCAATTATGTTCTTTTTATATATATACATATACTTAAACCACATATCATATACATACATATTAATTTATGAAATAAAAATGATGTTTTTTTCAAAATTCATTATTATGAAAAGTTCTTTAAAATTAAATACTGTAAGATCATTTTTTTTCCTTTGGTGTTTGTGAAGAATAATTCATTTTATTTTAAAAATTTATATTTTATTAATACTAAAGTTTTTTACTTGTTTGCAATTATATTTTCTAATATATTTGTTTGATGGATTACATTTCAAAAAAATGGATTGTTTGATTATTTTATTACAGTGTTTGTTTACTTAAGTCTGAGAGAAAAAAAAATATTTTTTGGAGTTTTGCTGCTTAAGAATATATTTATTTGAATATTTTAAATCAAGGAGAAACTTCAATACAGATTTGAGGTTTATGAAATTGAAGTTCAGAATTTTTTATATTTTTTATTACCGATGATATAAAAAAAATATTAGATAATTGAATTTTGATTTCCCACATTTAATTGACATTATAATGAAAATGTCATTTTTTAACATATATGAATTGATTTTTACATTAATATCCAATAATGCATTATAAGTCACCATCATATCACTGTTTGATGAAATTTTTGCATCAAATGGTGTAATGTCTTATATAATCTGATAAGGTTCATAGGAAAGATTATTTCTGTTTTCTGAAATATGTGACAGTTGAAGAAAGAATTATTTTTATTTCATCACAGTACTAGCACGAAAATTTGGGCATCCAAAGCTAATTTTCATGTAATGAACTGTGATTGATTGCAATGGATTTTGTTGAAGCAAGAACATTGAAGAAGAAAACCGAAATTGTTCAGAAGTATGCAAAAAGAAAACAGAGTATTGCAACAATCCCGAAACACCATGAAATTTTCAGCAATCCAGAAGAAAAGCCTATTGGTCGATGAAAAGGCGCGGCATGACGGGGGGAGTAATTTGACGACATGGCAACACATTATTGGCAAATGTGATTGGCTATGCTCTGTAAGTTCACGTGATGGCAACGGTGTGCTCCGATTCGTTTATTTACCAGAAATCTTTCGTGAAAAACCTCCGGGTCACGTGATGCTTAGTCGCCATCTTGCCATTCAACATTTTGTCAACTAAAGCCGAGAAGCGAGAGTAGATCGCGCTTAAAGTGATATTTGGTGCAAATTATCTTTCACTTTGACAACTGATTAAAAAACTCAACGCATTCATATAACGGCAGGTGAGACGATCATCGATTACCTTCGTCTGGGAATATGGTTTAAACCGTTCAAATGACGCGCGATGGTTAAGGATAGTTTTCCCGCCGTACGTTAGGGTTAGTATCGATGTTGGCTTTATCCTCTTTTTTTTATTTTGTCAAATTATTCTATATATTTTATTAGTAAGTACTTAAATATGTATGAGATAATAGAACAAAGTACAAGAAATCATTCTTCGCTCCGATCGTTTATTTTTTTTAGTCATGTTTGTAAGTGGGGCAGGGTTGATCAAATATTCAACTAAGCCTAATCATAAATGGACTTGTTTCGTCTGCGTTTGACTTTTATGTCATTATTCTCGATTAGAAGCGAAATATAACTCAAAAAATTGATTGAAATTATTCACAAATACTCTAATGAAAGTGTATCCATAATTAAAATAAGTTGATGTGACACTTCAAATAAAAGTCAACTTATACTAATCTGTTCAATGTATGAGATTGTTAGGATGAAATTGGCATAAATGTTAAGTTCTTAACGTTATAATCACTTCTCTGTTAACATAATCTTGCCCTGTTCCTTTCAGAAAAGGTGTGATTATAATATATTTAAATGGGGAGTAATTTATTTGCACTTGTATAGTTGGAGTAGACATAATTTTTATTTTTTTAAGAATTGAATGTTTAAATGCATTTTATTACATACAATTAATAATAATATATTAAGGTATACAAAAAGATTGATGCTTAATGAATTTGAACTACGTCTGATACACGCCTGTGTACATAAAATTTTACAATTTGTTATACTAAATCTATAAGTGATTATAAAATAATTTCAGAACATAGTCACATTATAAACTTTTTAAATGCTTCTGTAGCATAGTAAACTATGTTTGGATGATAGATTGTTAAAAAGTACAAAGACTTATTTGAATATTTAAAAAATGATAGATATTATAATAGATGAAATTAAATAAATAAATATAAGATAGAAACTTTGCAAAAAGTACAAAAAAGAAGTTTTTTAAACTTAATATGATTAGTACATTAATTTAAAAATGGTTTGTAAAAGTGACATTTTAACATGTGCAACTAAATCTAAATAAAACTGGAGATAGTGGAAAAAAGATTTGTTAGAGTTAGATCAGTTTATCCGTGTAGATTCATGAATTAAATATTTTTATCGTCTTCAAGTAGCTTTATTAGATCAAAAAATAAGCTACACGAATAGAGGTTTGTGCTTTAATTTCCATATTCAATAAATGTAATTAAGTTATGAAATCCTGAGTTTATTAATAAAAAGCAGCATTGTTACATCATCAAGGAAGTCTTTATTATTTAGTAATGGTGGATGCATGTTGCTCCTAATTATTGTTTTTTGACAATACACAAGTGTATTGGCTCTGTTGCAAGTTTTCAATTATTGTGTTTATTTCAATGTGAGATGCACTTTTTTCCAGGTTTTAGTATCTCTGACAATGGGATGTATTTTAGATTTGATATAGTATATCATAATTAACAAACTCTAGTGCCATGTTCTTTGTTACTACAAAGTATTTCCATTTCATCATTTTAATGATTTAATAAAATCTTTACAAATATTTGTAATAACAAATACTTAAGATGTCAGATTAGCTCAATTTCATTAGTCTATTACAATAACATAATAAGTAAATGGATGAAATCCCAGAAAAAGTAATGTAACACTCATTCAAGAAATTTCGCACATCTAATGGTTTAAATGGCACTGAGGTAGATTGCATGTGGGATGATGTGAGCATCGAATTCTGTGCTGATTCAGAAGAGTCTTAGCATGGCAAGTGAAAAGGTTTTCAACTTCAGTTCCATGAAAGACTGAAATAATATTACTATTTTTTGTTAAATTAAAATTGGAAGCCTTTTCACTTTCATGTTAGACTCTTCTAAATTAATGTGGAATTTGATGCTCACATCTTCCCACATACAATCCACCCCAGTGCCATTTAAAGTATTGGAAAAACATCATTAATTTTTCCAACATGCAATTTTCTTGTCATTAAAGGAAAAGTTAGGGATATATCCTGAGTCTAATTCAAACTATATATTGTATTCACTCAAATTTTTAAGATGCACTGTAATTTCTACTTGCTTATCCACTAATTTTTTTACTGAGCAATAAATACTGAATAAATTTACATCAATAGAATCAGTTCTTCTGTTATAAGTTTCTCTTAAATTATTTATTTTTCCAAAAGAAAAAAAACTTTGGGTGAATATGTAGAAATTAAGGTGCATGTTAGATTTAATGGCATCTTATTTAAGTACAGTATATAGTTCAAATTAAAGGCTCAGGATATCCCTAACTTTTCCATTAATGATGATAAAGATTTCGTATAAAGTCCAGATAATAATTTCAAATTTCTGTAAAGAATGATTTTAAATAGAAAGGTTAATTTTTAATAAGTCTTAAAGATGTAAACATATATATATATTTTACAATGAATTATATGAGTATTTGTTTATATAGCACAAAAAAATTAGTAGATAAATGAAGTAGGAATTATTTATCACACAATTTTTATAAATTATTATTTATAATTAACAATACTGTATATTAGTGAAAAAAACTAGCATTTGAGTTGCTATCACTCAAATAGGTATTCATTTATCATTTATTCCTGTTTTATAAAAATGCAAATTTTTGATGTAATACAGGTTATAAGTAAGGTAGATCAGATATTTACGTAAAAGGTACTCTACTGCAAAAATTGATGCCACACTGGCAAGAGTGCTGTAACCTAAGTATAGTAGGTAGGTTTATACCTATGCCTTTGTGCCTGAAGTTGGTCTAACTCCTAAAAGTTGTAATTGGTTACTGACCCAAGTTCTCACTGGGCATGGGCAGTCTTCCCATTTCCAGTCTAAATTTGGACAAGGAGATGGTTGTTGCATCTGCGGGTGCCCATGTGGAGACATGTATATGAGTAATCTCATAGACTTTTGTTAATTAAAGTTTTGTATGTCCTGGATGCCTAGTTTTGAGATATGAGTAATAACACAAATGTGTTGAGAACATCACATGGTTATCAACTTCAATGGATAGTGGATGGTCTCTGAACAAATTAATATTGTGTGATGTTCTCAACAATTTGTGTACCCACACAAGGGCAAATGCACGTGACACTACCATTGCCCCTGGGGAGTCTTTGAATAGTGAAGGTGCAAGAAAGGTTGTACGATACAATCACCATCTGGATAAAATATACAGGAAATTTCATCCATCACTAAGACCGCTCTTCATCCCCACCAACTCGGAGGATCCGTATTCTTACAAGATCACTGTAATTCGGGCCTTAACTAAGAGGGCGTTCACGCACAACTCTAATTATGAAGACACGATAGATGAGCTAAAACACATTCAGGAAATGGCCACACAGCATGGGTATAATAACTTAATATATAATATCGCTCGCGCTTACACAAGGGCAACTGCACATGACACTACCAATGCCCCAGGGGAGTCTTTGAATAATGAAGGTGCAAGAAAGGTCGTATGGTACCCACATAATTCGAAATTAGGCACTTTGGTATCTTACAATTTTCTGTTCATAGCATCATGAAATTTTATTAAAGTAATGTATTTTCTATTTTAGATACAGGGTATAAACAGAAGATTGCATCTGTAAAATTGTATCAATTTATTTCTTATCTCAAAAAAGAGACCGAGTTACAGAAAAATTTCATAAATTGTTACATAATAATCAATTTTGTAACACATTGTAAAGAGATATAGATAGGGATGCAATAGAATTAAATCCTGCAAATAAGTTATAGGTTATCTCTCTAAAAATCAGGTGCAGATAATGTAAAGATGCATATTAACAGGATGAGACAAAAATATCTGGACTGGATTTAAAGCATCATAACTTTTGAACTCAAAAAGATTCTAAAATCTTTCCACCAAAAATTACATCAATACACATGCTCAATTACAGTGTGTGAATTTTTTGAACATTTGTGAGTCATTTTGGAAAAACAGCTTCAAAAGCAAATATATTAGAAGAACATGTTGTACAAATGTACAAAAATAAAGCAAACCACTCAAAAAAAAATTGGTGGTAGTATCTTTTAGCTGCATTTTGCTGAAATCCTAATGTAATGCAGATGGCACATTTGTTTAGGATGACAAGAAGTACTTTTCTATCTTCAGCTTGCAAATGCCAGGAAATGAAATTTATTATGCAATGAAAATCAAGCACTTCTTAAAGTAAAAATTTAAGAAGAAATTTAAAGAAAAAGTCATGCTCTACATTGTCATTTTACCAGTAGGTGTTTTGAAGCCATTTTTTAAAGAAGGGATCTCTCTCAATTGATGCTGACACATACCAAAATTAATATCTAAAGATAATCCCTTTTCTTAACAAGTATCATTAAAATGACAAATTCATCTTTTGGCTTGACAAAGCTTCATCTCTCTATGCAAATTTGGTCTTGGAGTTCCTCAAAGAAAAACCATTCCTTTGTACAAAAATAACATAATCTATCAAGTCTGCCACAATGACAGCCAGTTGAGGATTTCTTTGAATATTTGGTACAAATAGTATACAAGAAAGATTGATGAGCAAAAATACCACAACTGATCCAAAGAATTAGACTTTCACTTTAAAAATTTGATGTGAAGGCCATACAAAGATGTTGAGTCAATCAAAATGAAAGTTTATTTTGATTGACTCAACATCTTTGTATTGCCATCCAAGGGCCATCTGATTGTGTTCATTAATTCTATACTATTATAAATAAAATTTCTTTCAAACTGATGTATAATATTTAATAGTTAAATTTTTTGATAAAATATTTTATTTCCAAAGTAATCTAATAACAAAGCAATATTAGAAGTAATATCGCTTTGTTATTAGATAAAAAAAAATAATAATAATAATTATTATTATTATTCATCCGATGGAAATTCAAATATATTGTTAAAACTCGTCACCAGAGGGATATCTTGGCATCATCTACATTTGTCAGCGCTAATCCTCAGTAGATAAAAGGAACCAGAAACCCGAATGGACAAGGATGAACTAACAAGACGTAAGATTTACCATTCCAATTTTAAAGATGAAATTTTTTTAATATTTATTGTTTTTTTTGTGCGTTTTTTAACTCCTTAATTAAGGAACTTTTTTAAATGTAGGCAGTTGTGTAGCCTAAAAAAGGAAGATCCAGCTGTCTATAATTTGTTCTAGAATACTAACAAGGAGAGCCTACGGCTTTGGGGTAACGGATTTTGATGATCTTTGGTGTAGAGGTAGTACACGATGTGAGTGTACTACCTGTAAAATACTAAAGTGCAATACTCAAATATAATCGAGAAAATCGAACTTAAAGTTTTGTTAGCACTTTATATATAAATTATACGTACTTCTATTCGAGCGTCCTGTGGCAGAGTGGTAACGAGTCTGATTCGTAAGCTTGAGTTCTCGGGTTTGATTCTTGCGTATGATTTTTTTTTAATTCATAAATACTTATAATGTATTTATTTATTTACTCATTCATTTATTTCTTATTATTTATTTATTTTAATTTAATTTCTACTATTCCAAGTCTAATATTTTTATACTTTTGTTGACAATAACGGCGCATTCTTGACACCTATGTGTCAACTTTCCCATCTAATTGTTATCACTAACGGTGACCGATCTAATTCTCACTAGGAGCGTTTTTTCTATCGGAGTTCTTTTTCACTCACTCTTTAACAGTTCGTTTCTAAATTTCGACACGAATAGACGTATTTGTGTAGTAAAACTTATTTTGAAAAATTATTTTATAATCAAAAAATGTCGTCAAGAGAAGCAAGTTCTTCACGTTGTGACGAAAAAACTGTTGATGATACCTCTTAAAAAACCAGCATTTATTTGTTGTTCTTGGTGTAGACAGAATTTTTGTTTTGAATGTTTTTATCATAAGTATCATTCACGATCATGTACATCTGACAATGATATGTAATTATATAATATTGCTTCAATAAATTATATTCGTTTTTCTTGGTTATATTTGAGTTTTGCACTTTACAAGTTAGTATTTTACATCACTGTATAAAAAGTTATCATCAACAGTTTTTTCGTCACAACGTGAAGAACTTGCTTCTCTTGACGACATTTTTCGATTATAAAATAATTTTTCAAAATAAGTTTTACTACACAAATACGTCTATTCGTGTCGAAATTTAGAAACGAACTGTTAAAGAGTGAGTGAAAAAGAACTCCGATAGAAAAAACGCTCCTAGTGAGAATTAGATCGGTCACCGTTAGTGATAACAATTAGATGGGAAAGTTGACACATAGGTGTCAAGAATGCGCCGTTATTGTCAACAAAAGTATAAAAATATTAGACTTGGAATAGTAGAAATTAAATTAAAATAAATAAATAATAAGAAATAAATGAATGAGTAAATAAATAAATACATTATAAGTATTTATGAATTAAAAAAAAAATTATACGCGAGAATCGAACCCGAGAACTCAAGCTTATGAATCAGACTCGTTACCACTCTGCCACAGGACGCTCGAATAGAAATACGTATAATTTATATATAAAGTGCTAACAAAACTTTAAGTTCGATTTTCTCGATTATATTTGAGTATTGCACTTTAGTATTTTACAGGTAGTACACTCACATCGTGTACTACCTCTACACCAAAGATCATCAAAATCCGTTACCCCAAAGCCGTAGGCTCTCCTTGTAAGTAAAAATGGTGATTGTCTGAAATATATTTTTAGAGTGACTTTGTCTTTAATTTGTGAAAAAATAACAACAAAGCATTAATTACTATAAATAAAACTCATGAATCTTATTGTGCTTTGCACTTAGTTGTGAAAATTGTTAAGTCACTAACATATTCAGTCCATACCTAGGACCTTCCTGGGAATGCCCTAAAAAAACCAGTCTCTTTGGTGTTTTCTATTTTGGAATGCATATGTGACTCCAATGTATTAGAGTTTCAAATGTTTTCTTTTTAAAGTTTTCTTTTGCTATCCAATCAGGTATACCTATGTTATCTATCAATTTTAAGGACCAAAAAAATGTCCTTAAAATTGATAGATAACAAAATTGACTTAAAAACAAGGTCCAAAAATCTGAAAGGCATGGCAAGCTATCCCCGCATTTCTTTATGCAGTGCTTGAGAAGCGCTTTACAGCGAACACACTGAAACTGGTTTCTAATTAGCCAACACTGCTCGTGGCGTCATTTCGTTACACTCTCACTGCATAAAAAAAACACAGAGTAAATATGACCTGACATTATAGCAAACAACATAGGCACACCTGATTATGGATAATGAAAGAAAAATTTTTAAAAAGAAATAATTTAAAATTCAAATACATACATCAGTCTTACATGAATTCCAAAATAGAATGCTAACACTGGAAGGATTTGATTTTTTTAAGGAGTTCTACCCAAGGAAGGTCCTAGGTGATATTTTATTGAAAGTCCATATTTTTTGTCTCACTTCTGTTATTTGCTGTTTTAACTTGAAATCATCCACCAGCTTTTCTTTAGTCTAAACTCATCAAGAGAATCCTTTGTGTCAACATTCATCTGTCTTCACAAGTTTTTTGAAACCATTAAAAACATATACACTAGTGTTGCAACGAATAGTATATTCGGCCTCAGGCTGAATACCGAATATTTGGCCAGGAGCATGGCCGAATAGCCAAATATTCGGCTTGATTAACGCACGTACGAAAATTGGTGCACAAACTGCATTATGGCAAGGACCGTGCTCTATTGGCCCGCTGTCACTACGCTTCACCAATCACGTTAATTCTTGACAGTTGTAGCAGACAGACAAGAGCGTCATGGCAATATGTGATAAACGATGATATCAAATGTGGATAACAATGAAATGACCTACATGTGTAAATAACGGAAAAAGAATAGAGAAGGACCGCAAGGTGAAAATGTGAAAATAAATATGAAATTGAGTTGATAACATAATCGAACAAGTCGAGGCAGCTTATTGGCACGAAATTCGCGGCCATCAATGCCAAACAATTGTTGTCATAGACTTCAGAAAGCTAATTGCTTGTAACGAAAGTCACGGATGAAAGCCTGGGGCCGTTCGGGCTACCAAGCTGTCTCGAATCTGTGAAATCGTAACTGTGACTTATACTGATGTCTTATCTGTCTCTTTTCTCCGTTATCACCAGGCTGAGTCACGTAATTGTAAAATGGGAAATCTATGACGGAAAAGTGACAAATCGAAAATATTGTGAGCACGCGTTTTGATGTATGCATAGGCATAGAGGAAAACGCGTTAGAGCGATAGATTAAAGAGAAAGGGAAGAGCAAAGACGAGCACTTAAAAAGAAGGATAGGCATGGTCAGACCCTCAGATGTGCGTCAATTCTCAAACGAATAGGTGTGTATGTGTGCTGATCTTTGTAATTATAAATTGTGAATATGAGTGACTAAATAATATTTTTTTAATATTTATTTTGTGCATGTTATAAGTTACAAATAAATATAAACAAACAACACTAACCGGATAACATTAAATCTAAATACCAAAATGATTAATTTAGTGTGTTTTTGTTATTTCTTACTCCTGTGTTTAGGTATTCGATATTCGGCCGAATAGTGATTAAATATTCGGTATTCGGCCGAGTAGCGAAAAATAGGCCGAATACCGAATAGTAACCGAATATTTGTTACATCACTAATATACACTTACCTCTGCTTTAGTTTCCTCCCTTCATTTTCTGTATGTCAATCCATGCTTTATTATCATGGACACGTTAGCTTATTAGCTTTCAAGATAAATTCATGTCCTCATTTTTTGTACACTGACAATGGAGAACTATTTAAAACCAACTGTTAATTTTGTCATGTGTTCATTCTTTATAGTGAACTAGGCCAGTGATGGTAATCCTGTTATCTATGTAATGATTTCAATGTACTGGTACCTGCACTGAATGGTTAGAAAATTTTAGGCTTTATAAATTAAAAAAAAAAAAAAAAAAAAAAAAAAAAGATAGATTTCAAAACTTTATACATGTAATGTGAAAGTTGGACCTCGAAGCTTACAAATTATGAATCTCAGGAAGAAAAATTATAATCAACATCATCTCACAAAATTCAAAATTGAAATTATTGTTTTGCACAGAATTACTCTCATTTTTCTGCGATTGTGATATAAATAATTGTTTACGCTTACGCTTGGCATTTTCCTGCGATTTCATGATGTTGTGTTTAGCCATTTGCATGTGCTGTTGAATTTGAGATTTCCTGCTGCAAACAATGTGCATTACAGGCATCACAATGTAGAACTTTCCCATCGGTGCTAAATATTTCAGGTCCTCCAAATTCATCAATATAGGACCACAAAATAGGCAATTTCAATGATGATATTTTTGGTATTTTCAATCTGTATCCTATAATGTAGTCTATAGCTGCTTGTAGAAAACTAACAAATGAGAGTGACCTCATTATATACAATGTAGGACCAGTAATCCATGAATTTGCTTAAGCTGCACAAAAAGCTTGGATCCCAATTTTTTGACACTATAGATCATATGGACCTGACATGGCCTCTCAAAAACTCTAGACAGGTGTTGACAGCTGTCGTTTTGGTATTTTGAATGTCCGTGATTGACGTGCTATGTACTATCGCGGATTAAATATTAAAATAATGGCTTATAACTTCAAAGAGGTATGTATAGAAGATTAGTCTTTTATTTATCAATAAACAATAAAATAACTTACAATGAAATTCAAATACAGCATTAATCTGTTTTGTCAGTGTTATGGAGACTGCCATTGTAACTGATTCACACCTTACAATGCTACCGAGTTAATCTACGGTAAATCCACAAAAAATTGACTCGTATTTAAAGTAAAGTGTATTATTTTTAATTTGATAATCTGATAAAACTTGAAATTGTATAAAAATGAGTCACAAACCCAATGTAAATCACTTCAGTTTTTGAATTTATAGCATGCACATCATATTTGCTTTAAAAATTTTCACGTCATGAGTAATAAACATAAACATGCTTCATATGTTCAGCAAAAGCTAGATGTCATTGAAAGAATACGAAACAGCAAAACTCGCATTAAATTTTTTCATTATTTATTGTAATTTATGCATTATCAAGAAATATTTAACCCCAATCACCACGGCTTAATGGCCCTACACTGTAAATAGTTTTTAGGAAGGAGGAGAGGTGTGGCCTAGATAATAAAGTCCAAAGTTAAACACCTTCTGGTATTTTTCTGTTAAAGTGTCCAATGGGTAGCAACAGGATGTAATCATTCAATCATGAAACAAACCAATGAGAACCAGTTTGAAAAAGGGGACACAATCCCTGTGGATTGAAGAGGGGAGATTGGCTAGGGAAGTTTTTAGGAACTTGGTGAAATATGCCAAATTTAGATTTTTATACCAAGATATTCTCAAATATGCATTTTAGACTTTATTACTAAAATATGCATTTTTAGGTTTTTATAACTCTGCCCCAGATACAATGAAATAATTGCAGATTTGGAACTTTCAATGCAAGATCATTGCACAAAAAAAATGTGAAAACCTAAAAATCTGGTTCCTAATAATAATATAGAACAGAAAAAATTTTCTATAGCAGTATATATTTTGAGTAATTGAAATCTGATGACACGTGGAAAACAACATATTTTGAGTTTGTGAATGAGAAAGATTTCAAAATTTTATGTAAGATATATTCTTGAACAATTTGAATTGTAGAGAATTTAGAAGAGATCTTCAAAAGCAGATTTCATCTGAAATTAAATGAATAATACAAAGTAATGCTAGACCAGATTATTGACCAGATTGCTATAATCATTATTGCCTTTAATAGAAGCTACTCATAACAACAAATAGATTGAGAGATTACTGAAATTTTTTCAATACATAAGAGAGAGATGGATAGATGATGTTGTGTTATAGCTTTTGAAATTATAATAGAAAAGAAATAAACTTGACTAAGTTAATGCATAATTAAATATTTTTGCAAAAGGAGATACTTGATATCAGTATTAAATAAGTTTAAATTATTATTAGGAGATAATCTTTTAGTATTATAATAATTTCTATTATTTTTTCATACATGTTCCAGAATTTAAATTAAAGCTTTTTGTTTATATACTCATAATGATTATGATGCATTATTTATTTTACTAAAATTATTTTTATCTTATGTGTTTCCTTGACTATTTGGAATTGTGTTATGATTTCAAGAATATATACCTTCTATATTGTTTCATTGTAGTATAAATGCTGTCAAGTTCTATTGGTTGCTATTATTATTATGTTGGGTTATTATTATTATTATTATAATACTATAGTTAAAATTATACACAGTTGATAGATTTGAACTTTTGGAAAATCATATCACTATTGTAACATCAAAACCAAGTTATTTGATAATTGCAAATGAATCTGATATTCCCAGCTTCCCTAAACCTATTACTTGCACGCAACGTGTATAAGATATATACAGCGGGTGACAAACGTTTTCGAACTATCTTGCAGTTCTTTTTCAGGTCAACTAGCTTAGGAATGCTTCCGAACAGAGCACGTGGAATTTGATGGGATTAAATGTCATTTCGACAAAGTTTGTCTCGCTTGACACGTGTGGTTGTGAGCTAGTTCGAAAACATTTGTCACTTGCTGTATATATCTTATATGTGTTGTGCATTGATAACAAGTTTAGGGAAGTCAGGATTTTATTCCTGTCCTGACATTAGAGTGAACTTTGTGAATCTGATATTTAAAAAAAATTCTTTGACACTTGTTTTAAAATTACATTTTGGTCAATAAACCTTATTCAAAAATGGAACCTGTTGTTTTTAATTTAATTGTGTGAAATTTTGTAATTAATTTTGAAATTTTCATGCTTCATGTTATGTCATCTATATTACATTTATATATCAAACTGGAAAAGGGTGCAGAAAATTTCAGGACCCAAAATTTTTCCCAAGAATACATACAATTCTCCAAAAATTTACAAAGTACAAAAAATGATAAATAATACCATTTAAATTAAAATTATCATTTTTTATTTTAATAATTTTGAGTGTAACAAGACAATTTCTGATTTTTTCCAGTTTATTAATATTATAAAGTTCAGCAAATTTATTAAGAGGTAAATTTAATAAATACTTTTGTACATGGACTATACAGAATTTGTTAATGAATAATAATTTAATTTAATAAAACATTTTATTTTGTGAAAGTATTAGCACTAAATTTTGGCTCTATAGAGAACTTATCACGCATAAGTAGGTAGACAGGTTTATTATGATGATGGTATGCATTTTGGACATGTCTGTTCCTCTTTGGCTGTATTTGCTACAATTTGGAGGGTTTACAGGTGTTTAAAAGTTAAATTCAATTTCGTTGATGATGCGTGGATGACACCATTTTTGGGATTTTTCACAGACATTATAATATGTTTTCTGTACAAATGGCAACCAGAAATTAAAATTGTTGCTTAATGAAACTAATTGTGAAGTAAATACTATGGTAAAGAATGTAATACAAAATTATAAACAATATTACAGTAACAAAAGTAAGAGCTGTTTTAAGAAAGGTTGCATACATTTTTGCAGGCAGTCAGCTTGTACAAGCAATGTATTTTTAGTTTTAATAATTTGGCAATTAAAAAAATATTTGCTAATTATAAAAAATAACTAAAAAGTTGGAGAAGAAATAGCATGTGTGTATAGTAAGTGAAATGCTGTTTTATTTTCTCAGAGTCATACTGTAAGGAACTTTAAGGTCAGTGAAATTGTACAAAGTTGACCAGGAAAAGGCTTGGAATTTAAAACAGAAGTTTGAGTAGGAACTCAGCTTTTATGAATTTAATATATAATACAACATGATAAATTTGCTAAATTATGTTTACAATAATAATAAATCTTGTTTGTTATAGAAGTATTGTAAACTTAAAAGATCTTATAAGGTGTCTGTCACAAATCCAAATAATATTTTGTGTGGATAAGTCTTGATATAAACCTTTATTAAACAAAGGGAGAAAGTGCACTTCTCAAGCATTTTCACGAAAAATTAACATTAAGAAATCCTCAATGACTTATGCAAGTTTTATGAGCTTTATCAAATGTTTTGTGGCTTGTTAGTATTGTTTCTCCTTCATGTTTACAAGGCTGTGGGACCAAATTGTGTTTTTAATACATATTTTTACTAGTAGATAATTAAAAAATACGTGGGCTTATATTTTATCTATTCATTTAATTTATGTAAAAATTTCACAATTATTTGGAGGGGAAAAAATTCCATCACCATGATTTGATCCCACAATCTTGCAAACATAAAGGAGAAACAATAACACCAAGCCACAGAATGTTTGATAAATGAAGCTCATAAAACTTGTCATTAAGGATTTCTTAATGTCAATTTTTCTTGAAAACACTTGAAGTGCACTTTCTCTCTTTGCTTAATAAAGGTTCATATTGAGACACATCCACACACACAATATTATTTGAATCTGTAACAGGTACCTCATAAGATCTTGTTAGATGGGAGTGAAACATGGAATGCATGGAAGATAGCCATACAGTTGCTGATTTTTGAAAGAAAACCAGAATAGATTATCAGATCCTGAAAAGGATATATTGTGGAGGCCAATGATTAGCCACAGTATTTTTATGAAAAACTAGACATTGTGAAAATTGAAATAGACTGAGCAGTTATAAGAATGATGAAAGAATGTTATAAGTTATAAGAATGGAGAAAGATGGCTCAGAAAAGTTGTAAATTTCAAACTAGAGGGAAATTATTTAATTGTCTTGAGAACTGGATGATGTATTGGAAAAAGTATAACTATTAAGTTTAGAAAAGAACTGGAGATAGATAGCTGGTGATGGGAACAAGTAGAGGCATAGATTATTGTCATTGTGTGACTCTTAAGCTTAAATGTGTAGTTGGTTATATTTCAAGGTCATTTGTTTATAAAGATATAATAATTAGAAAAATCATCTGCAAACTGGACTGTTCTGTAATATGAAACACACTACAAAAATTTCAATCCTTCCAGTAATATAATGTATTAACAAAATATGAATGTTTTCAACCTCCTAAGGTTGGCATTCATACCTTTGCACTCCTGATTGGTTTAGTCATATTTCTAGCTTATTTGAATTTATTGATTTAAATTTGAATGTTTTAGAATTTTTAAAAATCTGTTTGAATTTTAATAATATAAATTTGAATTCTGCAGATGTTCTGTTTGATACATTCCATTATAGAACTTGTATCTTTAAATCTGATGCAGACCTCAGGAGGAGATCAAAATCTGATATTGATGGAAGGACTTAGATTTCTCGTATATTTTGGTATAATAATTTACATATATTTTAGATAATAAACAAAAAATGTTTTATCTTCAAGAAATATATTGATTAATGATAAACAATATTAATCAGTAATCTGCAATGATATTTTTTTGCCCTGAAATATTTTTTACATAAAATAAGATACTATTTTATATTGTATTTTAACATAAAGGATATATTTTGTTTGATGGTAAAGAATAATTTGGTCATCTTTTTTTTTACAGCTTCCAAGGCTTCATAGAAAATGAGCTGTGCTGACTCAGAAGTGACATCCACTCTGAGCAGCCACAGAAATGATCATGAATCATCACATAATCAAGTTAATGCAGAAACTCGGGACTCTTCTGGACCTTGTATCGATTTTCAACCTGATGAAAGATGGCACATTGAAGAAGATGATGATGAATCTAAACCTCAACAGACAAAATTTCAAGAAAACTCAAAAATGGATAAAAATGAATCCACCAAAACTTGTAAATGTTTTTTAATAGAACCAAATTGTAAGTGCAAAATAAATGATTGTATCTCAGAAGATTTGAATAGCAAATGTGCCTTTGGAAATGGTAAAGTTCCTGTGTTGTTACAAGATGTCTCTGAAGAATCAATGAAGTTTAATGGAGATGTTGATAAACAATTTGAAACTAACATATCAACATCAGAAGGTAAAAAAATGTTATCTGATAACACACAACCATCAGTTATTACTGTTAATGTGAAATCTTCAGTTACTGTAGAAAATGAGAAAATGCCTTCTGAAATTGAAAAAACATCATGTCAAAATTCAATAACCATCTCTGAAATTAATGACACAAAATGTAAAACAGTTGAAAATGACTTAAAACTTAATAAAAAATCTAAATCCAGAGAAAAGCAGACATCTGACAATGCTGAAAAACAGTCTGAAATAATGAATGAGAAATCTACCAAAACTGATTCAAAATCTGAAGTTGAAAGTGAAAATGAAGAGTTTCCATCTCATAGCTTAGCTCCTTCAATATCTGACAATTCCAATCAAAGTGAAAATATTTCTGATTCTGGAAAAGACCCTTTGAATGAAGAATCATCTAGCAATCTTAGTGCAATTAATTCTCATGAAGAGTCAACTAATGTAATATCTGTTGAAAATGCATTGCCAAATGTTCTTTCTGAGGATTTCAAATCAGAGAAAAGGACATTTGACAGCAATAACAATAATAAGCATTTTAGAGAATCTGATAAATTAGAAAATGAAGTTTTAGATACAAATACTTCATGTGATAAAGAAAATGAATCACCTGAAATGGAGATAAGTGATGATTTAAAGAATGAAACTAAACTTCCAGATGGTTTTGACAAATATATAAAAGTAGGTAAGTATGTTCCTGTGAAAATACCTAAAAAAGATTTCTCACTGGGAGAAAATGAAGCTGTATTAGAGTGTCCTTCATTAGTTACCCCTCTTCTGTTATTAAAAGAACCTCCACAGTTTAATTTGCCTAAGGGAAAAAGCAATTCTTCACATACTTCTAAACAAATTTTTCATGCAAAAGATTATTTTAATTCAACCACAGGAAAACTGTTAATGAGCTTAGGTCTTAGTAGAGTTAAAGAATGGTATCATAAAGATATGATTAGATTAAAAGAAAGACAAATGAAAAGAGATGGTAAAAGTAAAATTTTGAAAGACAATCAAGAGAGACATGAGGAGGCTTATTTGGCTGCAAAACGAGCAAACCGACCTTTCAGTTTTCCCATGATGAGATGTGAACTTTGTCCATTCAATACAGATTCAGAAATTGTTTTGGAAGGTCATAATTTAATGCCACACATCACATCAAGAAGAGAATTCAGGTGCAGTTATTGTGCCTTTCTAACAAGAGATGCAAAATCCATTATGTTTCACTATGAAGCAATACATAATAAACAAGCTGTTTTAGAACCTCCTGCACAATTTTATGAATGTCCTTTTTGTTCATTTGAAAGTAATTTGAAGACTAAAGCAAATAGTCATGTAAACAGATGTCAAAAAAATTTCATATATATTCGAAATCAAGCTCCTGCAGATTTTGATTTTCCAGGTTTGACAGCAAAACTTGTCAATATGACAGATATAAAAAATTATGAATTACAACTTACAACATCTAAATCAAATACTTGGACAGATAAAGGTCAAAAGGGACTTTATTCTAGAAATCTTCAAGGTACTTCTGTTAAAGGATCTAGACAGCTAATGCCAGCAAATAACATGTCATCAGGTATTCCATTATATCAACAATTAGCCTCATCTACTTTGTCTGACACTGCAAATTCAAATGCTGCAATACATAAACAAAATCAACAAATTGTTCCAGGTATACATCTTCCATCTGGTCTAGTTATAACTAGACCCAAAACACCCTCCAGCAATCGTCTTGGTCGTCCTCCTCAAAGCTCCATTTCTGTTTCTGTTCCTTCTCGTCAAATTTATCAGGTTGTCAATGCATCTGGTCAAGTAGTACCATATTTGGATAAAAAATCTTTAAATTCTCAATTACCTGGTTGGTTAACGTCAGTTGATACAACTGTAACGCCTACAAATTCTGGACCACAACCTGTTGCATTATTCCATAATATTGCATCAGGAGGAACAGAAAATTCCAGTATTCCAGCTGGTCCTAAAGCAGTTGTTTCTGTCCATCAGATTTCACCTGGTGGTTCTCAACTTCCAAGATTGCAAGGTCCATATCCACCTCAAGGGGCGAAAGCTAATACACCTCTGAGTAACATTTTAGCAGGGAGTAGATTTGTCATCTGTGAAATCTGTGATGGTTATATAAAAGATCTAGATCAGCTTCGGATTCACATGCAGCTCATTCACAAAGTAAAAATTCATCCCAAAATGCTAGCTAGTCGACCACCTTTAAATTGTCAAAAATGTCAATGGAGATTTTTTACAGATCAAGGGTTAGAGAGACATCTTTTAGGAGCTCATGGATTGGTTACTTCAAACATGCAAGATATGGCCAACAAAAGCCAGGATAGTGGAAGATGTACAATTTGTGGTGGTGTATATGCTTGTAAACTGGTAGCTCATATGAGTCAGGTTCATAAAGTCATATTAAAACCAGCACACCTTTCATATAAATGTACTGTGTGTACTGCAACTTTCAATCTATACAAATTATTTGAGAATCATGTGTACACTGCTCACAGTGGTGCCATGAAAAGATCAATGGATGACTCTTCTCGGCGACCACAAAAGAAACCTGCAGTTTCACAAGTTGCTCGCAAAGGTATGTCTCAGGTAACAAAGGTAGCATCAACAGAACCTTCCTCAGATGAAGATGCATCAAGTGAAGAACAAACAAAACAGTGTACTGAATGTGGTATTGAAACAGGGAATCTGTTATCTCATTTAAGTGAAAAACATATTAAAAAGTGCTTTGTAAAACTTTGTAGGATTGAAAAGTGTGAAAAGTGTCTTTGTTCATTTGATGGATTAGTTGTGCTCCATACCTCAGATTTTGGATTGGATGAAGATGATGATGATCTAGATGAGGACTAAATCAACTTTAAAAATAGTAAAAGTTAAAAATATATATATATATATATAAATATATATAATACTTTTAAACATGCAAGAATTTTGTGTGCATGATTAATGTGTAAGGATTAAAAACATTGATAATTCGTAATGTTGCTATGCACTTTTAAATTTTGTTTGTATAGCAACATTATCATATGATTCAGTCCCATTTGTGTGTAGAAATACTTGCTGTTTGGCCAATGGTAAAAAGACACATTTTGCAGAGATGTTCATGGAAGATATCATGCTAAGAACAAGTAGAATTTTATATGGTAAATTTGAATACTGCAGTAGTTTCCATGTACATTCGTTATATTATAATGGGAATATAATTTGTTTTTTTGAGAGGTATAATAGTTTTATCAACACTAGTATTAAAGCAACAACTGGGTTATATTATTGTAATGAGATATTGGCCGTTGATTTCATAAATTTATGAAATTGTAAGAAGTATTAGTAAACATAAGAAAGAATATTGATATTGATATTTAATGCTTCAATGTGATTTCTATAATTGCTATTAATTTCACAATTGGAAAAGAATTGTTGTGTTAATATTGAATTTTTTTTATTATTTAGTTTTATAGATGGAAAGCATTGCTTGATATGAATTCAAATATTTCAAGTTTATGTTAGGCAGTTTCTGAATGGTAAAGTTGCCGTATCCTTTGTATGTCCAACATATTTAAAACCAAATGAAAGTCATTTAAAAAAACACTGTAGATGCCTGTGTATTTCCATCAAAATGTAAATTTGGTGTATATGGAACTTTCAGCTGGTAATCTTAATAATACTGATGGTAATTGAAATTAGACAGTTCATTGGTGTAAATATGTTCCCTGGAATTTACATGTTGGAATCTTTTTCAGCAATGTGACATACCATTAAAATTCTAATTTCATTATTTGATTTTGTGTTATTAATTTAATTTAAAAAAGTAACAAATAAACATTTACATGTAAATTTATAAGGAGAATCTTCATTGAAAGAATGATTTGAAAATTTGGAAACTTAAATGCATTATCAAGGAGTAAGAACTAATTTATGGTTCTGGTTACAATTATCTGTATTCATATATGGTTATTTTTAATTCTTTTGCTAAGCTTCTTAATGATAACCAAAAAATATAAGCTAGTAATTTACAAGAATTTTCTAATTTACATGCTAATTCAAGATATATGTATAATAGTGGACCAAATGTCCAACAAGCTTGGAACCAGAAGAGGTTCAGCTTCCTGGACACAAGCGAATATAATTTGCATACCATATATACCATATGCTACACACACACTTGAACCAGCATCATTCAACATGTACTGCATGGAAAACAGCATGCCAGCAGTATATATGTATAAACAGTAGAAACTCAATTATCCGAAACAGTTAAAAAAAACTAGAACATGTAACATTGTACTTAGCACAGAATATGAGACCAAAATATTCAGGTAATTGGAAATTACTATCACTTGTCAATTGTAGCACTACAAAACTAGATCATAAACATAACATTGAATTATATTTTAAATAAATTAATTTATTTTCGAATACAGTAATTACATTACTTATCATTTGTGAAACAATTCTCAGAGCTTAATGTAGTCAAAACAAAGTTTATCAATTATCCAAATGACCTCTGGTCCAGGTTCAGATAATCCAGTTTTCACTATACATGCATAAAGGAGGAGGCAGCATTGGAATCAAAACTATTAATGCATACATAAAAATGGTAATAAAGAAATATATGAGACAATTTGCTGTGAAATAAGTATGTGTTTTAAAGGAACTGTGGCAATATGGTTAGTATGGAAGCATACAGGTATCACATTGTATCCTCTGACAGATCCCTCAGATTTGTAGATGGCAGAAACGTGTTTAATCTGGTCTCGATGCTGACAGGCAATAAGTATGCAAGACAAGGAAGTGTGGCAGTGCAACCAAAACATTCTGGAAAAGCTACAGCCAAGCCTTATGTTCCTGGAAAATAGGAAAGGATTTTGCAACCATGTCATGAAGAGCAACAAGGGTGCAGGGTTTCCAGAATGTTCTGCTTTGCTGTCGGTTTTTCTCACACCACCACTATGAATGACTGACTCATGCAAGATATCTCCAGACCAACAGTGGAGACTGTCAGCCTGAAAATGCAACATTTCTCAAACTTTGCTGTATTTAATATCTGAATTATACAGGTATGCCTATATTTGAAAATATCTTAACAAATAGGTACAATGAAAATTCTGAATAGTTAACCTGAACAAGTTTTTTATAATATACTGGGCTAGTGATTTCAAGGCATTTTGGTAACATTACACGACATGCATTCAGATTAAATTTTAATCATAGATACCTGTTTGAGAACTGCATGTCAAGATTTACATTAACGGCAATTTTATTTGGGTGCTTAAATTTTTTTGTCAATGAGTGTATGTAAAAAGAAAATAGTTTTATTGGAATAAGTTTTTACGAATATAAAATACTGACAACAATGTATAAAGTTACGATACATGTAGCAGGTATTTAAATTGGAAACCATTGAATATTAAGATAAGCTTTGTTAGAAAATGTCTTTTGTTACAGAATGATTCATTGTCGGAGCGAGGCGAAGCCGAGTGACGACTAACACTTGACTTCATACATTCCTTGTCAACATTATAACTCTAGGATGAGTTGTCCGATCTTGATGAAATTTTTTAGGACGACTCATCATCACTCAAGGATGAACTGATTAAAATTTCAACTCTCAAAAATGATCCATTTTTGTATAACTGGAGATAGGGGTCAAAGCGAAGGTCGCGTTTTTCTTCAGTATCAGAAGTCAAAATGAGCTGACAGGCTGCTGTTAAGATATTGAATGTGCACGGATCCCCGAAAGGACAAAAAAAAATATGGGAAAATACAGGATTTATTCGTGGACAAAAGAAAATTACATAAGCTCCCACTGAGTTTTGTGGGGTAATAGTGAAATTAAGTAAACCGAATCCCTACTCGACCTCACACGTGTACCACGAGAAACAAAAGCCTTATGCACGTGGTGTTACACATCGAAGGCAGGTTCGCGACAATAGAGCACAACTACCAACTTAATTACTAAGGTTATAACTCTCTTACAAGCTAAGATTAAATTATGGAAAGATGATAGTATAGCACAGGTAAGAAAACGTATAGAAAGGTTAGAGAAAAGGGTACCCGAAATAATTGGATGTGATATCTTCCTGTTGGAGAGAGAAACTGTATTTCAGTCCGACGATGCAAACAATTCTTGATCGGAATCTTCTCTGTTCTTCCCTCGATGGATCACTCAGCCGCTGTCCTCCTCTACTTCGAGAATGAATCTTGTCCGCTCGCTTCCTCGTCTACTTCGAGAATGAGTCTCCCCCGTTTACCTCGGGGCTTACACTCCCTTCCTGGCCTCGTTCTCGTAACGGTGTTGCCCCCCTCCAACGAACAGGAAGTGAAGGATGGAAAAATCCAGAAAAGAGAAAACAAAGAACACAAAGAAGAATCTTAAAAACACTAGAGTTACGGCTAGCGCGTATACTATAATATGGCGTTTCGCCAAAGTTCTACATGATAGCGTTTATTTATCCAAAGACGAACTTTGATCATTTACAAACGGCAATAGAGCTATATCCAACAAACAAACAAGTTAAAGCAACGAAGACTACTTGCAGTTAACTGGGTGCCCCGTTGCTTATATAGCATCTGAAAACACTACAGATATTGCGTTGCCTTCGTCCAAAGATGACTCAGCTCTCGGTCTCTCCAAGTATTTGAATCTCAGTTAATGCCAGAAGCATGCCGAGAGTCAGCTTACGGGTGCAAGGAGGTCTCGTCAATGGTTCACTAGGAACTATACGCTACATTATATATGCTAACGCTCGCCCTCCAGCTCTTCCTCTGTTTACTTTAGTGGAATTCGATAGCTATTAGGAACCTTTCATCTATGATAATCTGTTTCTAATAATCCCCATAACACGCTCTTCGAACGACGGCAGTATATTGTGATCGTAGACTCCCCTTACCTTAGCATACTCGATGACTATACATAAATCACAGGGGTTAACTCTTCCAAAAATCAAAATAGATATAGGTAAAAAAGAGATAGCTATCGGTCTTACTTATGTTCCATTCAGCCGAGTAAAAAAAATAACTGACATAGTGTTTTTAAACAGTTACAGATTGAATCGTAGCGATCTTTATTGTAAGTCCAAGGCCCGTAGTGATAGAATATCATGATACGTTGGAATAGCAATTAATGGCTTATTCTGACCTTATATTTGTACCTTTAAATGATACAATAGAAATCAAATATATTGTTGAGAACCGAATGATTCTTTCTTTTTTCCCTCATAATCTAGAAAATGTTGATACAGCGTTACAGAACTAGTTATATAGATTTTATTGTGACATAGCCAGTATTAAATTACTAGGATGATGTGTATAGAAAACAAAAAACTATGGAATTGGAAGTTATAATTTATAGAAATATTAATGCACAGATTACTCAGATTTATCAGCTTGCTGTTGAAATTTTTCCTTCAGATTTAAAGGGGGAAAATTTTTTTCATTTTTGATTAGTTCACTATTTATAAAACTATTTTCTCTTAACATAAAATTACTGTATTGAGAGATATTTTTATAATTACATGAAATTACACAATGTTTAATTTGTAAAAAGTGATCATTCAGGTCTCATAGTTTCTTATATCTTTGAATTTCTATTCTATTTTGAATATCAGTATATCAACAAATTCTGCATATTTTTGAATGCAGTATTGAATGATCATTGAATTTTTACAACAATAATTTTTATGAAATTGCCGACATTGGAATGTTAGTAGTTATACATTATATAAAAAATAACAAATTGTTAGTAGAAAAAGAAGTAATTGGGAATCCAAGTGTTTTCTACTTAGATGCATTAGTAATTCCAATTCACGAGAAATTTTTAAAACTTATTTATTGCATACAGGAATGAAATAGGAACTATGTTTTAACAACTTTTGCTAGTTTCTAAAACTATTACATCTATAAGAAATTGTGTACAATGATGTTTATATCTGCAAAATAACAAAAAAGAATAAATTGAAAGATGAAGTGTCGGGACCGATCCAAGTTATGATGCCCGAGGTAAGCCTAAGGAGCCAATGTACAGTACAATACAAACATGACGTCTCTTTAATATCCCTTCCAATTGTACACTTGACAGTTGTCATAGTCGACAGCTGAACATAAAATGAATAGGCTACCTAAAGAAATGGTAAACAATATTTATTTCTAATGTGCTGAGTAAATTAAGATTACCTAAACTGATAATTTTGAATATTGCTAACAGAAGTTGGCAATAAAATTCAAGTAACACCTTTTTACAAAACCCATGGAGTGAATCATTTTTTATCAATAATTTTCTATCTGCATGGCTTTCTGAAGATGGATCCAATCAATTTAAAAGTACTTTGGAGGAAAGTGAATTATTTTTGAGATTCCAATAAAATTCATTTCTTGTGAAGTCGGCACCCACAACTAAAAACGTCATTTCGATCAATACGCAAGTAAATTTATTGCATATTAATCTGAATGTATGTAAGATCTATTATGTTTGCAAAAAGCGCAGGATGGGATCTGTTGATCTGAAAAATATAGTTCTCAGCAATGAAAAAAATTAGTGTTTTATTACTTGTAATGTTTGCAATGTACAGTACTTCCAGATAATCGTATTACATAATTGAATTTTTGTTATGCAATGAACTGTTATATACTGTGTATGACCATTCTCAAGTATAGAAAATTGATTATCCTAATTAATTTTCTCAATGTGTAAAGTCTGAATGATAGAAGTGCATTTAGATAGTCCTTATACGGCACTTCCGAAATCTCTACAACACTCGTCTTAACAGTTTTAATTAATAGTTGTCGTAGTCGGATAAAACTATTACGTCACGTATTCTGGGTTCTAGATTAGGTTCAAACCATTTCACATTTTAGGTAGCGTGTTAATAGACCGCCGAAATGAAGTCGCGCCGTTATGACTATGGCGTTTAATTATTTAGACCACTTAACTATGCCGGCTTCGAGTAAATTCACTTGACTGTTCGTGGAGTACTTAATGTTATATAGTTTTAGGGGGTGTGAGGGCTCGTACCCAGCCGGGCGCTGAAGTGCGAGTGATAGCGAATACCGAAGCGCACGTCTACATGCTTCGCATGTACAATAGGCGGCTATTGATACCAAATAGCTTATACGTGTTAAAAACTGACCGGCGGAGACGAATATCACGCGAAGGGTCAACAATTCTGGGGTATGAAATTTCTCAATCGGAGCTTGAATCGTACCGGTTGCTTGAAAAAATACCTACGAAGGAAGTTGAATTTACGAAAGAGTCAGCCGAATCCTGTTCTTTGCCGATGAAAATGAAGAAATTAGAAATATGTCAACGGTGAGTGAAATTTTTTTATTTGAATGCCGGTATAGTTATTAGCAGCGCCGGTCGCCATCTTGTTTGTGGACAAACAAAATAGCGACCGGAAGTGCCACCATAGGAACTATCTAAATGCACTTTTAAAGAATGTTTCATACTCTACCAATAGGTTATTACATATTTTCTCTTTACTTGCTTGGTTCTTATTGAGATTTGAGTCAAATAATTGATTTTAACGGTGTGAGGGATGCGCGAATGCCGGAGACAAAGAAACACAACTTTTATGATATGAAATTCTTTAATTCGCGCACAGAATACCGGAAATGTGATTCGGATGCCAGCTACAATCTCTACCCTTGAACATTTTCTTAATTTCAGTAACAAAATCTTTATGGACCAGTTATATAACGCGACAATTTCATAGTTTAATTAATGATTATTCTACTTATAGAATATACAATTATACCTTATAACTAAGCTTACGGCTAATTATTATCTTCTAAAGATGAAAATTAGGTCTAAGATAAGATAGGAATCGAAATATAAAGATGAGAGAAAAAGGAAGTCGGGTACCCAATGATTTCGGTGTGCTTCACGGGGAATTGTAGTAAGTGGGGGATGAGCCTCTTGATTCACGGCGAAAGATAATTTCTTTCCTGTGGAAATTTTCTTGGTCTTCACTATACACTTTAAAACGCACGAAAACCCCCTTCTCAGTTTTCGTTGGCCTCCGTATTCTTTTCTCCTCGAAAAGCCCGTTTGGTCTCCACTCGGTTCAACAACCCCAGAGCCTTCTTCACATGTCCTTTCCTGTCCTATACTACACCCCAGAATGAACTCCTGGACCCCGTTATACCCTGGGGGTTACACACCTTCCCCTTTTGTTACTCAGGGGTCACCTGCTGTTACACCGTTAAACAAAAGTAGGGAGAAACTTCCAGAAAGAAAGACAATAGAAATGAAGACAAAGGGAAATATATTCAATAAAAATATAAAATCTAACTATACAATTTGGCATGTAGCCACAACGGATACAACAATAGCATTTATCTTTTTGCTAATTTATCGTCAAATATTCTCACCATGG
Organism: Centruroides sculpturatus; assembly: GCF_000671375.1. Taxonomy (NCBI): domain Eukaryota; kingdom Metazoa; phylum Arthropoda; class Arachnida; order Scorpiones; family Buthidae; genus Centruroides; species Centruroides sculpturatus. Next base: position 732,214 of record NW_019384486.1, read on the forward strand.
TCGTAAACACCCATCTCTTCCTTGTGCAACCTGGTCTACAAGTTCTCCAAAAGTATATTATTGTTTTTTCATCATTCAACAACATTACCTGGACAGGACGTAATTGAACCTCAAGTCAAGTTTTTATGAGCTGTATGCTAAGCTTTCCAGAATCGACGAAGAGTTACTAATCTCTGTGAGGTGAACCGATTGGGTGGAAAGTGTCACTACAGTCGAGCAGTCAAAACAGTCGTGTGGGCGTGGAAAGACTCACCGAGACAAGTTTACCACTTGAAACCGTTTAATAGATATATAAATTTTCTTACAATATCTTATAACGAGGCGTAATGCCTATTCAAAGGTGGGAAACGAATCCTTTCAAAAGATAAAAGTCCAAATGTCCAGATAGTCGTTTAGGTTCGTCCAACGTACGTGAAGCGGAGAGCGATGGCCCCGGGGCGCACAGCACAACTCTCATCGATGATCTCCAATGACTCGGAGCACCTGGGCGGATCTTGAAGGGACGGGCTAGCCAAAACGAATCCTGGGACGTCGAACTAGCCTTTGCTGTAGAATGACAGGAGCACAAAATTCCAGGAGAGGAGCGCTATGAACCAAGAACTTCCCGACCTTGAAACGCACAGTTTATAATTTTTTCCCATAAAGCCGCCTTTTCATTGGTCCCGACTCGTCACCTGGTGACAATTCGAAACCGATTGGAGAGTGCGGGAAAGGTCAGTTTCGTGACTAAATATGACTCCTCTCCAGCCATGTTTCCCTCGACTTTAGTCTTTTCTATTGTTTACATAAAAAAACTTCCATTGTTTAATCGTGATCTTTAATTTCTCCTTTTCGAGTTGGAAAGGAGTTTTTTTTTTTATTTCTTGATTGATAATCTCCATTCGGATCTCTACATTGACCTTCTTCCGGGACATCTCACATCTCTAACACCATTGATTTCCAAGATCTGGATCTCGGAAAGCAAGTGTTAGAGATTAGAACTCAGATGTTCGACCTTACACGGGAAAGGTATTCTGGTTAAACATCTGTCAATCAAAAAATGGCCTGGAATAATTACTTGTTTGCTCAGAAATGTATCCCGAAGATCTAAGTTAATAACACCCATTTCTCTGAGAATTGTAATTCTTGAAAAGTTAACACGACACGTTCTCATACCATCTTTAATTTATCCTTGAGAAGAAACCGTCTTCTCCCACCATGGTGTTCGATCTACAATAAATTTCCACACGATCATTGAACTGAGCTACCTTTTACATTTATGGAAGGCACGCGTTTCAGATGTATCGCTCTAGCAACTACAAAGTTAAACGTAAGGGTGCGACTATGCAGACACGAGCGAGCGAGAGCATATGGAGTGAAGAGGCGGGACTTGATAAATATCAAACCCTGTCAGATATGTGCGAGAACCAGAAATTCGCTCACGCCAGAAAGGTTTCTTGCTACTTGTGCATGTTTTCCTTTGCGAGAACTATATCGCTCGCTACTAAATTCTCATCTGCATAGTCACACCCTAAGGCCCTGTACACACTAGGCGTTTTCAACGCGCGTTTAACGCCGAGCTAACGCGCGTTAGCTCGGCGTTTAGCACTGGCTCAGTTTGGAAATGGACGAGAAAGTAATTGATTGTGTGTGCTCCTCCATCGTCGCTATAAGGCAGCACATATATCTCAAAGCGCCCGTAAAGTGCCCGCAAAACGCGCGTTTTAACAAAAATCTATAAACGCGCGTTTGGCGTTTGAGTGTGTACGGCTACATAGAACTCTTGGTTCTTTAAAACGCGCGTTGAAAAACGCCTAGTGTGTACAGGGCCTAAGTCTTTTTATATTTCATTCCTTTTCTAGGGTCAGCGCGTTCACCAGAACTAGGATCCACGATCCACGCAAAGCTCGTAAATTTCGCGGAACCCTATGCATAATATCATACGTGAATAGTAAATTCATTACTAGAATATGAAGTTAAAATCTAAACAGAAAAATATGTAGTTTACCCTAACCGCACGTTTAGACACACCCAGTAATGTAGTGGAATGGCAACTAATTTGGTAACTTTCCATATGCGGACAGTGAAATTTAATCGAGTATTTTAATTAGTGAAACGATTTTGTTTAGTAAATCCACTCAATTCTATATTTCGGCAATCCCTTCTACTGTCACTGACTAAACACGTTCGAATCAGGATTATTAGAGAGGTTGCGGCCGACGTTTTCAACGCGAAAACGTGTACGTCGGACGTTCAGCGCCGCTTTCCTGAAGGCCTAGAAGTTTGGCAATGGTGTTTGGAATGTCGAGCGTGATTCCACTGACTATTCAAACACCATTGTCAAACTTCTAGGTTTATAGGAAAGCGGCGCTGAACGTCCGACGTACACGTTTTCGCATTGAAAACGTCGGCCGCAACCTCTCTATTTTTACTCAAGTTTATCAGTTTAATATTTCCTACAGTATTATTTGGTCGGTAGCGGGTCCAGAAGTACCCAAAGGGAAATTTAAGAACATTTGAGTACTTAATAAATACCTTTTTAATAACAGGTAGCCTGCAGCACGATTGTGTTGCGGACGGTTCGACAAACCATATTTTCCACCGTAAGTGTTTTTAAAGACAACGTTTTGAAGTTCGAACAAACGAATTTTATTTTATTTTTTCTTGTTTTTTTGGTCGATGGAGCCCTCGCCTTGTATCTGCCACTGTATTTGTGCGCACGCGGGGCGGTCAAGAGGGGGAGAGCTGGGGATTTTCCTCGGGCCCGGAGAAGATTAGGCCTGTATTACTTTCTATCTTGATAAATTACTACAATGTTATTTTTCTTAAAAAAAAAAAGATCTTTAAGACTTCTTTTTATTAATAACAAAATAATTTACATATTTTATGTCAGAAAAAACTGAAGGGGCCTGCTATATCCGTCCCTATGCAAGCTCTTAAAGGCCCTAGTCGCACGAAAAATCTACCTCTGTCATAATACATTCGAGCATGCAGTTCAAGTTTACTAATACAGTTTGAACTGCATGATCAGCTGTATTAATTCGGTCACTTTTTACGCACCAAACAGTACGGACTATGGTAGCATTTATTACTAGTAAGTGGATACTGTAGTCCGTGCAGCGAGAGTAGACTAGTCAGAGCTGGAAGAATGGCGGACTGGCTAGGGCAGTGTGTCAGATTGCCCGATGAGAAGTGGACCCCTTTAACATTAGACAATATGTTAATGAATTTTTTTTTAGAGGTGGGAAAATCCAGTTACGGTTCTGGAAGTGGAACTGATCCAGATGCGAAACTATTTCGACGGGACAGTTTCTGGGAACTTAGTCTGTTTTAATTGTACTAGACCAGTGGGATTCAATCTATGGGTCAGTATTTTCCAAGGTAATTTTCCGTGACCACAAATGGAGTCGCGGAAAATTACCTTGGGGTCGCACTGTTAAAATGTTTGAATACCATTGTACTAGACCAGGGGTCGGCAACCTTTTGAGTCGGAAGAGCCAAAATTACAATTTACAAAATTTCAAAGTTTTTGAAGAGCCACAAAATTTTTTCTGCCAACAATAAATAGTACTCGCATAAATAAAGTTTTTTGATAAAAAAAAACTAATCTATTTATTCATAAGAAAAAATATCTATTTATTCATATATAAGTAGTGTTTTTCACAACAAATTAGATAATAGAAACATCCGACGACGGCGTCATTCGAGAGCTTCCGACGGACTGACGACGCGTGTCACGGGGAGGGGTGCAGTAAAAAGCGAGTATAAGTGGCTGAGAGATAGAATCAGTGCCTAATCCTCGTTAATCGATTCAGAACGATTTTTAAATGTTTTTTTTTTGATAAAATAAAAAATATTTGCATATAGAAGTAAAGAGCCGCAGGTTGCCGACCCTGTACTAGACGGTTCCACAGAATCGTTCTGTCGAATTGCTGTTGGATTGGACAGTCTTTCATGACTGTCCAGTTAAGAACAGAGAGAAAGAGAGAGAAATATATAATAAAATATTTCTCTCTCTTTCTGTTCTTATCTTTTTGGTCAGTCTTCATTAAATTTTTTTCTCTTATTCTCTGGGACTCTGAGGAAAACGTATACTATCGTTAAATCTGGAAATCCCTCACCTCCCCCTGATTAACTCCTAAACATTTTGCCCGATCTGTATCAAATTTTTATACTTATTCCCTGGGACTCCGAGGAAAATATAGACTTTCACTCTTCTGTTCAATCTAGACTTCCACAAATCTGAATTCCCCACTCTTCTCCTGATTTGATCTTGATACTTCGTGATAAGCAACAACGGTAGGCTAAAATAACCAACTTGTTAGTTTTATTTTAATGTTTATACTTTTTGCCGAGCAATGCCGTCCATATCAGCTAGTTTGTTTACTAATAAAAACGGTACTTATGGGTTAAGAGGACGCCAGTTGGAAATAGCGATCAAAGTCGCGATTTTGAATGTAAATAACAATAGACTAGTAAATTTAAATCTAAAAAGAAGAAAATTTACTGATACAGGCCCATTATGGGTTCGGCCAGGCCCACAATGGAGCGACCGGGCGGTGTGGGATGGGGCCCAACATATCCGAACAGACCTCCCCTGAAAATTCCTGGGGATTTCTCAACCCGCCCAGATTCAATCCCGGATCCCTTAGAGCCACCTTAACTGCTTGGCCATCCAGTCATTCCAAGTCAACTGCAGTGTATATGGAATTGCTTTTGCTGTCTCCTTAGCATTTGAAGTCAAACCCAATACAATTTGACACAATCATGGATAAATGCATTCTCATTTCTTGAAAATAATTAGTCTAAATTAGAGAATTTTCCATAGATATCATTGGAAAAATTAAATCCTTGCCACTTGCTCCGATTAATAATTTGAAAATAATTCTTTAAATATATATCTTTCCATTTATATTCTACTGGAATCTATTTTAAAAAACGTTCCAAAACGCTTGTATCGTTAATTCAAGTTCGGAGTTCGATTTTTTTCTGTTTTTCTTGAGAAAGGTCATTGAATATGACCGAAAACGTTAGAATTTAATAAATACGGCTGCATATTTAAAGGTTTTCCTGAGCGTGTTTTACTTTCCATTTATTTCTTTACAATGGAGAATCCCTATGTGATATTTTTCATCCATAGATAATAAATACATTCTAGATGAGTGAACAAATGTAACTATTTATGAAGCACATGAAATGAAAAACAAACCAGTGATATTTCCATGATGTCATTAAAGTTGACTTAACAATGCAATTTATCTTTTCTGCCATTTAAAAATTCTCATACATATATAAAAATATTAATCTCAGATTCCTTCAATTAGGATAGAACCGAGAACAGTCAGCTTCAGTCGTTCATAATAAAATACAATCAATATCTTTGGCATATATGTTAGACCAACGGTTCCCAACCTTTTTCGGGTGGCGACCCCTTTTTATAAAAGCCAAGTGTCCCGCGACCCCGATACAATTGAAAAAGGCATTTTTAATAAGGTAATTAAAAAAATAACGAAATTAGTTTTTTACTATAATTTTATTTTAAATTGTTTAATAATTTATTGCGATGGTTGAAATTGCATGTTATTAACCAGTTTCAAAATTCGCGGGAGAGTTTTTGTTAACGCCAATCTCATGTCATTCTCAACATTTAATTTATTTCTCTCAAACTCTCAACACATGTTTCAACCAACTGTGACAGAATAGCGTACCTAGATTACACTTATTTTAATTTAAAAAAATATATATGAAATTATTCAAACTTCAAGACACCATTAAAAATAAAAATTGCATTATAGTGAATATTTTTTTTAGTATAAATTGGCGACCCCACAGAAAACCCGTCGCGACCCCCTTCTGGGTCGCGACCCATAGGTTGGGAACCCGTGTGTTAGACTCTTTAAATGAAGTGTTTGTGATAATATCAAATTCTTTAAAAATGCTGACGAAAGGGAAAAGCAGCCTGTCCACTGATGGAGCGTATAAAATGCTGATGGTTGGCAACTACTGTATGTATTTTCTAAAAGTGCTAAGAATGATCTCATTTCTTTTTCATTGCCTAACTCAAGTCTTTAAAGGATACTGTTACAGCAGTTAATGTTTTTACTTAACTTAAATAAAACCAGTACAGTAATTACATTTTTTTCCTCAGATATTGAAAATGATATTACACTCATGGGAAAATAATCTACAGAGCATTACATACTAGCAGATGTTATGTTATGTTAATGTAAAAACAGTAAAGTAATATTTGCACATAGGGCTAAAGTCCACATAAATTTTTGTAACATAGGACCAATGACCAATTTAATTACTGCATACCAAAGATAAGTGACGAAAACACATCACTTTGGAAGGCTATCCAGATTATAAATGCAATGCAACAGAATAAGTACCTCACATTATTTGAACACTCCCAGTAAGCAATAAAGTGGAGAAAGAAATTCTTTTTACTTGTGTTTCTCAAAACTAATATTTTTGAACATTGGCTCTTTTATTTCCAAGCTCTAGATTTAACTTCAATGCCAGAGAAATCATTCATAATTAAAATGTAACTGCAATAATACAATAGTTTTAAGAATAAAAATGTTTATATATATTAGCTGTATAATAAATGATATAAAAAATGCTTTTTCTTGTACAGTCCTTCCAACAATAATAGAACATACAGTGATTGCCTAGAAACACTTTTATTTTCATGTAAGTTTAATGAAATTTTCTAGTACAGGTTATAATAAGATATCAACAATTACCTCACAAGTTTGGAGAAAAATGATTAATAAACAAAAGAGCTAGATACTATTAGCAAAAACAGAATGATCAACATTAATAGAACTTGACTTATGACAGCAAAATTAGCTATTAATTTTAACTTAATATCATTTTTGGAAACAAGCTGAAAAATACAATTAGACATTGAATTAATCAAAGATTGGAGTTCTTGTGGAATATTTTCCCATGCCTCAGTGAGAGCAGCCTTTAGTTCAGTGATGGTCTTGTATTGCTTTCCACTCCTATACATTTGGAAAACCAAGTCACCCCAAAGATTTTCAATTGAGTTTAAATCTGCATTGAGGGGTGGCCAGTCCAAAAAGTCGGACATTCTTGCTCTGAAAAAAATATATCATTGACACACACATCTTACGTCTCTGGGAACCAATATTTATTGTTTTAAGGTGTGTGTAGTTTAAAGTATTTAAAGAATCTGAATATATATTGAAGAATATCATTGATTTTGATACATGGAAGCTTGCATTATCCTGCAGGAATTCAAAGATCTGTGCATAAGTTTGGAGCTGCCTTCAAACAAGCTCCTGATTTGAGAGTTATATTGACCTTCAATAAATACTATATCTGTCTCTCCATTTCATTCAATCCCTGCCTAAGTTATGAGTGTACCACCACAAGCTAATCTCTTTGATTACTGCTTTTGATCTAGTCTTTTGTCAGCTGAATAATGCTTAAAACGATAAGGTCTGTTGAGATTCCACCTTTTCTCATCTGAAAAAAAAAATTACTTTTTGCCATCCTTCCCCTCTTCAAGGTTGCCTCTGGCAAACTGTAATCTAAGTTGTTTGTGTTTCTCATTGAGCTGGTTGCCTATTTTCATTTTGATGAAAGAAATGTTGTCTGCTGATCTCAAAACATTGTGTATTGTTGATTTACTGCAGCTCAGCTTCAATTTATTTTTGATTTTTTGAATGGGTGTGTTTCCTTGCAGTGCATGTGAACAATTGCACATTGTTCTTTAGTGTTGTTGAACTCTTGTGCCCACTGTTTTGCTTTCCTGTTAATTGTTCCTTATTATTGTTGAGATACTTTGAGATTGTTGCATGAGATCTTTCCAAATTTTTAGCAATCCAAGTTACTTTACTCCCTTCCTGGTGAAATACATCAATTTTAATCTTCTCTACAGTTAGATCCTTCCCTTATCCCATTTTTTAATAGTAAGGTATTATGCAATTTACTAAACCTTTTTTTTCCACTTGTTGATCATAATTTTTGCAAATTTCATGGATTCTAATCATTACTTTCTTTGTAATTAAATATGATACAATCAGTACATGTTCTATTGATGTTGGACATTCTATTTTTGATGATAATATCTAATTCTTTTCTTTATTAATCATTTTTCTCCAAACTTTTCTAGTACATTTAATAGCAAAATATCACCAATTATTGCATATCAAATTTACTAGAAAATTTCATCAAAGTTACATGAAAATTATAAAAAGTTTCTTGGCAGCATTGTATGTTCTATTATTATTGGAAGGACTGTATATGATTAAATTCACTAAGATATATCATTTTTAAGCTTTTTTTTATATCATAAAAATCTTTTTTGGATTAAAAATTCGAAACATAAATGGCCATGGCCAGGATAATCTGTTTTACCCAAGATTTCATACTGAGGTATTGTGGATGGAAGAAGCATCAGTCCACATTATGTAAGATAAGCAGTTAAGAGAAAGTATCTGATTATCCAGTTTCAAGTTCAGAATCAGGTTCTACTATATTTTTTCAATAGATTGTTAATTGTAAACAAAATAGACAAATTGTAATAAATAAAATTTTTGGAAATTTCAGTTTTGTAAAATTATTTTTATTTAAAGTAATTTTATTTACAATACAGTTAAATAGTTACTTTAAGAATAATCTGTTTTCTTGTACATATTTATACAATATATTGTATAAATATTACAACTACTCTTTATGAAAAGCTATTCAGAATTGTCCTGAACATTATTTATACATTGATGATGATGACTATTTTAACCCCTTAACGCCCCTGTGTAGTTAATTTTATGTCTGCACTGTTGTTGATTTCATTTCAGATAAGCTCATACAAGTTCTGAAAATATTTCAAGAAAATTAAGATATTATGTGAGGTGTTTCATCACTTGTCTAATGTAGTTTGAAAAGTCTTCTATTTTAAAATAATGAATAGATAGATACACAAGACACATCTGTAAGTCATCTCCAATCATCAATAATTATTTTTGAATGAAATTTATGAAAAGTTTTCCTTTGTATCTTATACTTAAATATTTTTGAATTTTCTTCTACAATTTAACAGTAACTTCAGAATAATCATTGTAGCCAATATCATTTAAGCAAATATAAATAATACCACCATTCTTTTGTACCTCGTAAATATAATGTAGTTAATAATAATTACTTTTATGAAACATGTACCATAAATTTTTTCATTCAATAAACATTCTCTGTAATTGAAAATACAGTAGACCCCCCTATAACATGTGTTCCTATAATTACGATTCCTATAAGACGGCGAAAAAATTGTGACGGTATCCATACAAACCTGGTAAAAAAACTCCTATAATTTGGTAAAACGTCATTGGGCAGCCGAACTACTTTCCGCCGTCCAGCGCCATGCTACGGGAATTTAGGCGGGTAAATTGAGTTTACTATTGTCTGTACAGTATTATATATAAATTAGGTACTGTACATATACGTATATATTAATTATATATAAATTAGGTACTGTATATATAATTATACAGGGTGGACCAAAAAGAATATACGTATTTCAAATTGATATATTTAATAAACTGTAAGACATACAACTATGGAACTTGGGACACATATTTATGAAACTCTCTAGTTTAGATTACAGGTGTTCAATATGTCCTCCACCAGCGACACGAACGGTCCGGGCGGGAGTTTGGTCCGGGCTTCATAACTAACCTGCGTCTCAAAACACGCCAAACTGTTGTTTTAGGCAGCTGCAATTCCCGACTGGCACGACGTGTTGATTTTGAAGGGCTACGTTGGTAAGCAGCTTGAATCCGTGCGACATTTTCTTCAGATACACGAGGTCGGCCAGGACTCTTTCCTTTACATACACAACCTGTGTCAACAAACTGACGGTACCATCTGCGAATGTTCCATCCATNGCCCTGTACTTTTCGGCATAGGAGAAAAATCAATAAAATAATCATTAATTTCAACTTCGTTTCGTTCTTATTCGTTAGGCATTTCTACAATTCGAACAATCAGAGTTAATTGTTCAATACGACTTTTATCGGTAGTACAGTCTAAATGTACTGCATAATACAGTAGACCCCCTATAACACGGGTTCCTATAATTACGATTCCTATAAGACGGCGAAAAAATTGCGACGGTATCCGTACAAACCTGGTAAAAAAACTACTATAACTCGGTAAAACGTCATCGGGCAGCCGAACTACTTTCCGCCGTCCAGCGCCACGCTATGGAGAGTTTATGCGAGTAAGTTGTTTACTATCGTCTGTACAGTATGTAAATTAGGTACCGTAAGTCTAATACAGTACTGTAATTTTATACATTTCTTGTGAAAGAAACATTTCTTATTCAACGGCCATAAAAATTATTTATATTAATGATGTCTCCAAAGTTCAATAAAGTTTTCACAGAAAAATAACTTATCAGAAATCGCGGCCGCAGTTTAGTGCATTGCTCCGCGACAAAAACAAGCTTGAGCAATGGCGACGTCGAATGGTGCACACTCGGTAATCCTACAATTTTTTGTTTATAACGTAGTTTATATGGATTATTCCCAAAAAAATATACGTATTTTGGAAATGTTGAGTCAAATTAGTCTAGAATCAATTAATTTTATGGAAGAAAACCTTTCAAACAGCTGTAGTCCATAAACTTCACACGTGTCGGGCTGTGATTGGCAAGGACTCGTAAGAAATCGATTCATAAAGAACGGAACGTATCTACCGTGTTATAGTGGGGGTCGACTGTATTACAAAAATTAAAAAATAAGCATATCATACCTAAAATGTACAGTACTTACAGAACTGCATGTGTGTAAAAATTTGTGTAAAGGTGTAACCATTCATATACTATAGTTTCATGGTTCTTTACTAATTTGTGAAATGAGTATCATTAAATATATTAGCAAATCAAACAACTATAGCTTTTATATAATTTACTTTTAAAGTAGATTGCAAATAGCAAAGCACATATTTTATATCTACTTTAAAAGTAAATTATGTAGGACACGGTTTTTAATATATATAATTTATTCTTGTATATTTTTTATTTGTTTTTTTGAACTGAGTTATAAAGTTTTGTTCTGATTTATGCTGTAATATAAATATTCTAATCATATCAAATGTCTTTTATTTCATTCTTAACTGTTATTCTGTATTTTTATTAAGCTTAAAAATACACAGTTATCACAAACATTTTTATTAATAAGAAACTGTCTTTCTGAATGAAGATCTATTTTTATTTTGTTTAATTAAACTATAAACATGTTTTAGCATACAAATAAACATGCCTTCTGTTTTAATTCACTTTAAATTTTTCTGTATAACTCTTTTCTTTATTAAATTTTAACCAGGGCTGTGGAGTCGTGTAAAAATCTACTGACTCCGACTTTTCCTTACCATTTGACTCCGACTCCGTTTCATATACATAACAAGTTGGTAAGTAAAAGGGAGTCGGAGTCAGCGGATTTTTTGATGACTCTGACTCCGCTAAAATCCACAACTCCGATTCCGACTCAGACTCCACAGCCCTGATTTTAACACTACAAATACAGGAATCCTCTTCACAACATGGTTATATTCCTGGAGGAAGTGTTGTAAACAGAATACAAGCTAAAATATATTTGAGTTACATTCTAGCAATCTATAAATCACCATACATTATTGAGTAAAGAGGTTTTTATATAAATATACATTTTAAGAAATAATAATGCATTTATGGTACTGTAATTGTTTAAAATGAAAGAAAAATTAAATTAGAGCTTTATATTACAGATTGAGAGAGAGAAAGACATACAACAGCATCATTGATTGGTTTGTGTATAAGAATTCAGATTGTTGCTGTGAAATGTTACATCACAAAGAAGCATTGCCTCCAAAATCCTGAGGTGTGTGAAGTAATGATGACCTTCCTTATCATATAATGTCACATAATCAGTAAAAATGTTTATACATTCTAAATTATTGATAAAGGTCATAATATGCCAATTCTGCAATTTTACTGATCAGTAAATGTTTTATGCATATGACCATAATTGACAGGTTTAACTTATATTTTGCTTTGGAAGTTAACTGCTTTAAATAATGTCTTTGTCTTAATTAATTTTCTTTTTCTGTTGACCAATACTATACCAGATTTTTAACAGCACCTTTTCCTTGTAACAATAACTCATATGGCTAAAAGAAGTTATATCTGATGTATGACTCTCCTGTTTTTGGTTTCCATTTCTAAAGTTCTCCAATTAAGGACACAATATCAAGGCTTTGGAGCCAGAGCTGGAGCCATGAATTTTCTCATTTTTAGTCTTAAGTGTTAATTTTTTCAGCTATTCTCTAGAAAGTTTTAAGCAATATCAACTTTCTATAATTTTTTTATGACACAATCTAAATAAAATTATAATGATAACTAATTTCTACTATATTTTTAAAAATGACTTACCCACTTTTTAATTATTAATAGTTGTGAAAAAGTTTTCCAATAATTTGCATAATTCTGTTATAATAATAATGGTAATATAGTCACATAAAGTGAATTAGCTAATGATAAAATGTATGAAATGCAGATATTTTATAGTATTAATTGTAAAAAAAATATATTAACCTTCCAATAATCTCAGCCATATATAAAAAATATTGCACCTAAGTAACAATTTACTCCTTTGTGCAACATAGTGCAGTCTTCAATGTGTACAAAGGAGAATGCTCCACCACAATGTACAAAAGGGAAACTGTCTAGTAAATTACTTCCAAAATTTCTGATACACAACAGAAATTCATTGATGATTAGAAGAATGCAATGATACAATCCTGAGATTTTCTTAAACAACATTTCTTGTGAAGACATCAATACTGACTTTTCGCTTATTAACCAACTCTATTCTGAAAAAAAGTATCTTTAGAAGAATAATTTTTTCTTTGAGTTTGAATTAAATATTTGCAAAATATCATAACTATTATCCTACTTAAATACTTATATAAGGATAAATATACATATAATCAGATTATTCTTGAATACTGTTACTTTATTCTGAATTTTCATATACAAAAGAAAGAAAGGATGCAAGAATAAAACAAATTAAGTAAATGAATAGAAATGATCTTTGTAAGTCCTAAGTAAAGAAACTAAATTAAAAATTCAAAAGGTTATCAAAAAACAAAATATTTCTATTAGTCTAATGATACAGTATGATATTGTACTCATATAATATATGTTTTATGTGCAGATTGTATGTCAGCAAGTATGATGTAAAACAAAATTCCATATAAATTTATGCTCCATCCCAAGTTTTTCTCTATGAAAATTTTTGTTGGAAATGCTGCACACTATAGAAATCTTCAACAGTTAAAATAATAAAGAGACATGATCTGAAGATGTTTTATTGTTACAAAATCAATACAAAAGACAACTTGACATATTTTATGATACACAAATATACTTCCAACTATAGCACAAATGAGCCAAAGCCCTGACTAGCCATATAAGTACTAAAGACACCAACAGATCTATATACAATACGTAACCATGGAGGTTTTGTGTTAAAAAAAATTAAATGAAATTGAATTTTGAATAATGTTTCAGACAGTTTATACAAAATGGTTAACTATTCATGACTTATATTCTGTCTCAAATTCCAGAACACATTAAAAAAATTAAGTAGATAAAAAAAAAGTAAAAATTAATATAAATGTGCAAATTTGAAATTAAATAATAATAATGCAAATAAATGAACAATAGCTGCTGTTAAGCTAAATGCTGGTTTTGACTAGTGTCGCTATATATAATATATTTCAACAAAATTTTAAATTATATAAACATATAATAAAAAAACAAATAGCTTGTGCGCTTGTCAGTATATGGGTATAGCAGACATATAACAAAATAAACTGTAAAATATTGATAATTGTTGTTAACAGCTCAATAACAAATTCATTTACTTTTAAAGCAGAGACTGTCACAACCCTTTTTTTAAAACTTACCCCAAAAGTAACTGTCACCAAAATGAATATAATTCATCTGGTTTTAAAATTGTACTTTTAAAAAAATGCATATTTTCCTGGATACAATTTGAATCTGTACAGTATCATACAATGCCTGTAATGGGATCCTAATAATCTTAAATCCTTTTAGTTATAAAATATTTGTGGCAGCATCCAAAATTCTTTTGTTTTATGTTCACATATTTTGGTAAATGGAAGACAAATCTTCCTTAGATGAAAAAATGGATGATAAAAGAGTAAACTATCTTTTTGTTTAGTTACCAACAATATAAATAAATTAAGTACTATTATTAGAATAATGACTTTTTCTTTTCTCTCTTCTTTTCTTGATTTGTAGTAGTAGTTTGGGTTAACCTAGAAGTAAGATATTCTATTATAAACCTAACAATAAGATTATGATACACACACATTATTTAATCAATCAAAGATTTAGATATACGAAATTTATTACAAGTAGAAACTAAAGGTACTATAATATTTTACAATGTAATATTTATACGTCATTCATGCCATAATATTATTATTTTATTGAAAAGTTCTAAGAATTTTATTTCCAAATAGTACAATAATTTTTAAATAATTTATATTCAGAAAACTGAATAAAGTAGAGAGGTTGAGGTGCACGTTTTAACCGNAAGAGACTCGTATAATTCAGTAAAACAGCATCACCGCGATGGTGTTTGGAATGTCGAGCGTGATTCCACCGACTATCCAAACACCATTGTCAAACTTTTAGGCTTACGGGAAAGCGGCGCCGAACGTCACACGTACACGTTTACACATTTAAAACGTGCGCCTCAACCTCTCTAGTATAAAGCAAAAATAAAAAATTAAAAGCATATATGTTCTATATCCTTTATAATTATATATAAATGTATTATAAAAAATCTTCAAGGCTAGATAAATTTTTAATTTATAGAAATATCAACAATTAAACCTATTCTGTATTAAATGAAAACACTTACTCTTCTAAAGATTTTTCTTTTTCAAAGGCACGACGTTTCTCTTCCAATTCTTTATGTTCTTTTTCCAAATTTGCATTTAATTGTTCAATATGTCGTTGTAGCTTTGTAAAATTAAAAAAATTGAAGTTAATAGAATGTATGTCAAGATCAGTTTTTAAAATTATTATGGAATCATGGAATCATAATCAACAAAATTCAACTAATGATAAAAATCTTTAGGAGCCAAAGGAAGATAGAACATAATAATAGTGAAATTTTTGAAGAATAAAAAAGCAGAGGTTACTCTTAAGTCTAAAAGTGGTTCCAAAAGAACAGCAGAAGAATTAATAGTATATCCTGACTCTGCTACAAACAGGAAGAAAAATTGTAGCAACTTTGAACTGTGGGTATAGGCATTAAAATTAACAGTGTAGTAGTGTAACATGTCTCTAAACTAATACCTTTTTGAAATATTTGTTATTGCTTTGATATATTTTAATGTTTTATTGTTGTTTAAAACATGCTTATTACAGATGGATTAAGGAAACTAACTTAAAAATATAACTCTATGATGCACAATAAGTTTTAAATAATATGTTAGAATGTTATTTGTTGCTTGCTCTATCATTGAACATAATCAAAATAAATTTAAAATTGTTAATTTTTTAATTCAAATTTTACTAATGATGATCTGAACATGAGACAAAATATCTCAAAAATATTTGAGCCCAGAAATTTAGTGACAATTAAAGACTTTAATATTAATCTGATTTTGTTGTATATCAAGATAATTGAAAGAAATAAGTAAAATAACAAAACCATATTTGGGACAAGACTATGTCTTGGAGACTCACTACTAAGCAGAATCACTTTGACACTCAAGGCAGGTCTCATTCTCATTCTCCAATCTTCTTTGGTATCACTGCTTTTGGGCGTGGTCGTTCAAACTTCGCTGGCCACGACCACAAGGTCGTCCAT
The DNA here is from genome assembly GCF_000671375.1 of Centruroides sculpturatus. Classification (NCBI taxonomy): domain Eukaryota; kingdom Metazoa; phylum Arthropoda; class Arachnida; order Scorpiones; family Buthidae; genus Centruroides; species Centruroides sculpturatus. The sequence goes on from NW_019384486.1 coordinate 748,113, forward strand.
GATGCATTTTCAATGAAATTAACCTATTCAATTTTGAAATTTCTCTCCGTTGTGTGTTGGCCCACTGAATTTTTGTCGATGTGTAACAAAAATTTCCCGTTTTTGAAAAAAATAATCATGGCTATTGTATTGTCCGAAATTATTTTTTTATTTTGCACAAACAATATACAGTTTAACCTAATTGTAACGACAACCCTAATATAATGTCAAATTTTTATTGGTCCCACATTTTACTATACTAGATAATGTTAAAAAACCTACTTGTAATGACATAAAATCCTGTTTTAATGTCACATTTGAAGCACTCACAAATTTACAAAATTAGATTACGAAGAAAATACTACATGTTCAGTCCTAGGGTCAGAGTCCACTTCCTAGAACGACTGTGGGTGGTACACTCTCACCACCCGACTTCAGTTTGCCTGTTTGTAGAGAGTCACCATTTTGTATTTTATTTTGACTTGGTTCTCGGTCCCCTGAGTACCTACAAGTCTGGCTTTTTTTATGCACACGTGATTTGGGTACCTAATACTCTGTGCCAAATATCAAGTCTCGACATATACTCTTTCACACCTCCAGCTGGTAACACAGCAGGCAATATAATTTTATAAACAAGACAGTCTTGTCAGTAATATTAAAATTATATTTAAATTCCTATACAGACAGTTTCGTGTAAGAAATTAAAAGTCAATAACTTGAAAAATGTACTTCTAATAAAAAAATTGATAAGAATGAAGGTTTAATATTTTTGAGGGGAACTTTTTGCAAAAATAAATTCTCCCATCTTTTTTTGGGGAGGTGAAGGGTAGCTTTAAAGTAGATAGGCAAGGCGTTGCTCGTTTAAAAAGTAACAATAGCGAAGATTAAGATTATTATGTTATAGTCAATCTTGCCCGTTTTCAAAGAATGCAAGAATTAGGTCCCCCTGTTTCCAGACTAATTAGAGAATTTTTAGATGGGTTAAAAAATGTGTAATTTCCCACAAAAACGAAAAACTGCATCTGTGCCTATAAATCTTGCCCATTGCTTTCTCTTAACACTTCCATCAACAATGGAAGTGTTAAGAATGAAAGTGTTAAACCTTAATCCTGTCCCTCTCCCTCTGGGGGAATTTTGAAAAATCCCTTCTTAGTGTGCGTTCTCATGATGTACCCTAACTGTGTACCAAATTGCAACTTTCAACTCCTAACTGTTTGGGCTCTGCGCTTACTATTATTACAGTAGAACCTTGAAAACTCGGCTCTCGATAACCCGGCCACACCCTGGCAGGGCAAAAAAATCCTTAGTTAATTAATTTTCATTATAGACAGCTTTATAAAAGTATAAAAGCTCTCATAAAGTATTTTTCTGAGGTCTGTCTTATCAGGTAAATTACTGTACACAGTGTATTCATTAATTTTCATTTTCATGTAGTAAAGGCTCTATGCCTTCATAAAGGACGTACTTTTCCTTTGTTTAAGGGTATTTGGGCAGTTTATTCTCTGTTATATTCTCAAGTAAACAATACATACAAGTACAGTACACTATTTTCTGAGGAAACACTCGTACTTATTTTTTTAAACCCCATTCCCGATAACCCGGCATTTTCACAAACTCGGCCACCCTTCGGTCCACATTAGGCCGAGTTTTCGAGGTTCTACTGTATTATCAACCCATCTCGATTACTGTATTTTATGGACTATAAGATGCACCTTAATTTTTAAGCAATTTTTTAAAAAAATAAAAGAAGCAGTGGCTAAAAGATGGAGTAGTGTATTATGATAGTTTACTTTCCGAAAATAATTTAATTGCAACAACATCTTCTGATACACTACCTAAAAATGCTATGCACAGAATTATACAATAATACATTGGATGTGTCGAATGAAAAAAAATTTGTAATTATTGCAATTAAGTTATTTTCGAAAAGTAAACTCTCATAATACACTACTCCATCTTTTAGCCGCTGCTTCGATACATCACTGTATAAAGAGTTATCATCAACAGTTTTTTCGTCACAACGTGAAGAACTTGCTTCTCTTGATGACATTTTTTTAATTATAAAATAATTTTTCAAAATAAATTTCACTGCACAAATACATCTATTCACATCAAAATTCAGAAACGAACTGTTAAAGAGTGAGTGAAAAAGAACTCTGATAGAAAAACTCTCCTAGTGAGAATTAGATCATAGCTCACCTTTGGTGATGATAATTAGATAAGAAAGTTGACACATAGGTGTCAAGAATGCACTGTTATTGTCAATAAAAGTGAAATTATTAGGCTTGGAATAGTAGAAATTAAATTAAATAATAAGAAATAAATGAATGAGTAAATAAATAAATACATTATAAGTATTTATGAATTTAAAAAAAAGGAAAAAAGTGTACACAAGGGAATCAAACCCGAGCACTCAAGCATACAAGTCAGGAGCATTACCAATCAGCCACAGGACGCTAAAGCAGAAGTACGCATAACTTATATATAAAGTGCTAAAAAAAACTTTAAGTTTGTTTTTCTTGAATATATTTGAGTGTTGCACTTTAGTATTTTACAGGTAGTACACTCACATGGTGTACTACCTCTAAACCAAAGATCATCAAAATCCGTTTTCCCAAAGCCGTAGAGTCTCCTTGTTAGAGTAAAGTAAATTGTTTAAAATACAGTAAAACTTGAATGAAACAGGAAAAAAATTTGGATTGGAGATATTTTTCCATATTGAATTTTACTATAAGCTTTCTAGCTTAGAGTAAAATAGAAACCTGTCTAACATAAAAACAAGAGATTTTTGAGTGTAAAGAATATAATTTAATCTAAATATAGCAGAAACTAAAGATTCCACTTGTAAACAAATAAGTAAAATCATCTCCAGTATTATACCTGGCGATGATTTTACTTATTTGTTTACAAGTGGTCACACAAAACACAACAAACTATGTATTTTGAGAATGACTTCAAACCTTTTCAGAAAAATGAAGATTTATGTGATGAGGAGACACATGTACACAAGATTTTTGTTGGAATTAACTAGGAATAGAATTAAGTATTTTCAAGAATCGAATGCATTTCTGAGAATGAACTTCTTAAGAACAACCAACAAATGTAATTCTCTGAAAACAATGAGAATAAGATAACACAGTGCTACCAACTTGCCCTGTATAGATTAGTTAGTAACTACCGTGTTTCTTCGAAAATAAGACCTACCATAGGTTTTGCTGAATTGCTAAATATAAGGCCTCCCCCAAAAGTAAGACCTAGCAAAGTTTTTTTTTTACTCGTAACGGTCATTGACAGATGGTTGAAAGTGGCCGTTGGCTTTTTGAAAGTACAGCCACTGATTGGTCAGCAGACAATCACGCTACACGGCATGATTTGAATAAAACTATGGCTTGGGAATCACAGATTTGCATAATGTTACGGCTGGTGATGGCTAATTGGTCGGCCGGGAATCATGCCACATGACATTTGCATAGTGCTACTGTTCAGTAAGCACTAATTGGTCATCGAGCCCAATGTCGACACTATAAAAAAGTTAAGTTGAAGCGCGAGTGGGAAATCCACTCCAGCACGGGAAGTTTGTAAGTTCAGTTCGACACGACCAGATATACGTCACTCTCATCTAAGTACGACTTGGGAATTTTTTTGTTCAATAATAAATGTGAATTCTTCTTCATGGAAAAAAATAAGACATTCCCTGAAAATAAGACCTAGCGCATCTTTCAGAGAAAAATTAATATAAGACACTGTTTTATTTTCGGGGAAACACGGTAGTAACTAACTAGTACAGTAGAACTTTGATTAACCAAATGCTAAATTATCCAAACCATCCCTTGCCCTCCTTTCTCTCTCCCACTGACATCAAACTGCAATTCTTTTATGTCATGCAACTACATGATCAGTGACACCTATTTGCTGTGACAGATCCAAATAATCAGTAGGATGCTACTTGTACATTGATAAATAAATAAATACAGTACATGTACAATACTGTGCTGTTACCCTGTAATTTCATTCTTTACATATTGATCCACTTATCTCAATCACCAGCATAACGAATCAATCCAGATAATTGGAGTTCTGAGAACAAGTTGATTACCATTGTTCATAATTAGAGATTTAGGTAAATGATTAGGTCACAGAATAACTTGGTTTCTGTATTTCTGTAAGGCCAAGACTCCACTAGCATAAAAACAGGCATAAAAACCTTCACCGTAAAAACTTTTAATCACGTGACCTATTTGTGTTTGCGTCTGGATTGCGGTGAATGTCCGGCTAGCGAAGTTTTTATGGCAATAGCACTAGTAAAAACAATATCTTTACTTTTATATATTAACTTTTATTATCATATTATTAATTAAGATAATATACAGCACTTATAAGCTTAGCTTTTTTTTTATTATATACTCCACTAAATTGAAGAATTTTCCTTTGGCCGACCATATTGCGAGTTTTAGGCATCCATTATTATAATCAGGATACTTCTTGTTGTAGATACACAAATACTTTCGGATGTTTTTGATAAATCTTTCCAGATCTATTCTAGATTAACCACGAGGGAACGTACACAAAAGCTTGTTTTTCCACTATTTTCGCACCGTGTCACAATGACCTAGATTTCACTGACTTCTGATTGATGGATGATTCAACGTGAATACGGCCGTATTCACATTGAAAGTTGAACACTGCTCAAACTCACTTTTATGCTGGTTTTACAACTTGCTCAGGTGTAAAATATCATGGTCACGCGATTAAAAGCTTTTACGGCGAGGGGTTTACGCCCATTTTTTATGCTAGTGGAGTTTCAGCCTAATGCAACTACAATTTCTGATGACAGAGCGAAACACTGGTTCTTGCTTCTCCAGTTGGCTTGTTCATTGTCATGTGAGCTCATATGAATCACAATGAAGTATTTGAATAATTAATTTCTCAGAATTGAGAAAATTTTTTATGAGAATCAAATATTTCTCAATTCTTACAATCAGGAATTTCCATCTTTATTTGGAATTATTTTAGATTAATTTGGATTAAACCTAGTAATAATTTTTTTTACTTGTGTAAAAATGATTTCACTATACAAAACATACCAGATAAATATCACACACTCGTGTTCCAAAATGAACATGAGTGTGTGATATTTATCTGGTATAGTTTGAAGATGGGGAGAAAAAATGCTAAAATCTGTTCAAAGTGGAAACAAATTGGTATAGTACAACTCTAGTTTACACAGGTTTTACTGTATAATATATATAATAAAAAAAAATTAATGATAAAATGATATTTACCTCTGCCTCTGAATCTTTTAATTTTTGAAGTTTTTCTTTTACTTTGAATTCAAATACATTTTCCATTTCTTTTACCTTATGTTTTAAATTTTCATCATGGTTTCTTTTCTCTTCTTCCATTTGTGCCAATGGATTCCTTATAAGTGAAGTAAGATATATCAATTTAAGTTGATAACATTTTCAAATTTTTAAAATATTTCTAAAAATTTAAAATAACTAAACTAGATGTATTTCTAAAGAAAGCTTAACTTACCAAAACACCATGAAGGTGTTGAGAATCCTTTGTGGGCAAAAACTATCAATTATTTAAATTAGTAACAAATAATTTTTATATAAATAAATTAATACAAAATATTAATTATTTGTTAATTTATTACAAGTAATTCAAACTATTCTTCAAATACTTAAATGGAAATTTTGACAAAGAAATTTTTGATAGACTTTCTTAGATATATAAAGTAGACCCCCCTATAAAACAGGTTCATATAGTTTGGATTCCTATATGACGGTGAAAAAATTGCGACCATATTCGTATAAACATGCTAAAAGAGACTCGTATAATTCAGTAAAACAGCATCGCCGATTCGTGTCGCGACAGGATTGGTCGAATCTAGACCAATAGCAGATATTGCACAAACCGTTGAGTTTAAACGAGTAGCAGACCTACTAAAAACCATTTATTATTTAACGTCCATAAAAATTATATTTATATTAATGATGTCTCCAAAGTTCAGCAAAGTTTTCACAGAAAAATAATTTATCAGGAAACACGCACCCACTGTTCGATGCACCGCTCCACGACGAAAACAAGCTTAAGCAATGGCGTCGTCGAACGGTGCACACTCGGTAAGTAATCCTACAATTTTTTGTTTACAGCATAGTTTATATGGATTATTCTCAAAAAATTATACATATTTTGGAAATGTTGAGTCAAATTAGTCTAGAATCGATTAATTTTATGGAAGAAAACCTTTCAAACAGCCGTAGTCCATAAACTGCATACGTGCCGGGCTGTGATTGGCTCATGTATTTAAGGACTCTTAGAACATCAATTTCATAAAGAACAGAACATATCTACCATGTTATAGGGGGGGTCGACTGTAATTGAAATTAAAATTATTTTGAATAAAAAATGAAAAGTAATGTGATGGATTACAGTGATCATAGTGTATTGGATAAAACTATACGAATCATAAAAGAAATTTGAATGCTTATAAATCTTAATCACTTTGATTACTTTTGGTTAGATGAATATTCATGAATAATTTTGCAAATATAAGGATCATTTATGATGAATCCAATGGTTAATGTTTAGTATAGTTTAGTATGGTATAAAGCAATCATATTTATTCTTAAAAATAGATATAACACTAAACTAAGCATCATACCTTTAACAAATATTTGCTTACCATACATAAAATACAGAATTAAATTTTAATGAATCATTGCCTCTAGCAAACAATGTATAAAGTTAAACTTAATCTACTTGTATTTAACCTTGAGGAGCCAAAACATTCAGATCTGTTTGGAATTTGGAAAGGCTTCACAATTGGCTCTAACAAATTGGAATTTAAAGGCTTCTAAAAATCTTATTTTGCATTGCAGATTAATAAAACATTACTTGCTAAGAAATATATTGTCTACCTAATAATCCTCATCCAACCTAAATTTTTTTCTCTGTATATCACTGTTTTGGACACTGGTGTAAAGTTAATTAATAAAATTAATTACAAAAATAAATTACTTTGGAATCTTCATGTTAACTATGCCTTCCTATCATTTCATGCCATCCTGTTTTGTGCATGTTATCCCTATTGAAAAACTTCATACATATATAAATATTAGGCTATTTTAATTCATCTTTCACAGCCTGCTATAATTGTCATAGACTCTATGGATTTGGGTGAAGATGGGTTAGATAACAGATTTATTTAAAGGCTTCCACAAAATTCTGCTTTTCATCCATCAAACTAATGAAACTTTGCATGTTAATTAAGCAATATTTTGTCTACCTAATGACATCTTTCATTCCTCAAAGAAACTCTACTCTTTTTTTTCTATTTAAACGATTTGAGTTAGATGTTGTCATTAATCATCTTTTTTGTTTGTTTATTTAAAAATTTGATTGTTAGAAATCAATAAAAATAACTATCTAGAATATTAAACATTTTATTTTCAATGTAAAAATACAAACTTAAGAGTTTTAATTACAGTTTGTAAAACAGTTAATTGCAGTTAATTGATTCACAGTCTACTATTTTAGCTAGTGTCAAACACACATCTACTTTATGAACACTAACCTCTTACTGAGGTAATTTTTTGGGAATAATAATAATTGTCAAATACATCACATCATAAAGTTAACAATGCTTTTTTTCTCCTGACATTTCCAAAACAATAAATGAAATATGAATACAATTATAAAAAAAATTATTTTGAAAATTACTGTAATAAGTTAGTTTGATATCAGTAAATAGATGTTTTAAGTCTTTCTGTTAATAGTGAAATACAGATAACTTTGCTTGGTGAAGACTATTTTATATATTACGTCAATCTTACATTTTTGTTTTTATCTGTAAATATAAAAACTTATATTTATTCTTTTTATATGTAAACAGAATCATTTGCATTAAGGTTGATGCAGTAATAATGTTAATTCAAATAATGTCGGATTTATTTAAAATGTACTATTAAATATCCCAGTCAAGAATGATGCATTATGTCATATTTAATAAAGTGAAACTAAATTAAATTACTGAGTAAAATATTTTATTGAAGAATAATGCCATAAACATTATTTTAAATGAAATGAGCAATTATTTATTGACATCGTCACAATGCTGGGCTGCAATCATTAATCATATTTTTAATTAATTAAATTTAAAATATATGCTTCCCACCTCAAATTAGTGTGGCTTGCCCCTGTACATCACACTTTTCCATTAAACAGATGAACAGCATGATTTCATTGCTAACACCTTTCAGTGGGAATTTTTTAATTGAAATAAAACAACTTCCAATTTGTATCTGAAGTTCATATATAGTTAATTGGGACCTCCTGTCCCCTAAGGTTTCCATATCTGGTCTTGTCTTTCATCTATCTAATTCCATTCTCAAGATTAAATTTCCACTGTTGTCTGTCCATCTTTCCTTATAGGTCTATAATTTTTTCAAATTGCAGCCCAAAAATTTAATGTACAACACAACTTCTTCATAAACAATATTTCTGATAGAGGTATCATTTTTATCATCATTATATGTAATTTTTATTTTTATGAAAATTATTATTGGACTCTATGCAATTTATCCTGATTAATTTGGCTTGCCCAAAATTTTTTACAGTTCTTTCACTGTGTGAAAAGCATGTGATCAGGGTCTTGACTCTTTGATGGAGACATCATCTATTTGTTGCTTCAAAAAACTGAGATGGAGACATGCAAGTCACCAAATTAACATGTGCATACATTCTGTGAAATGTGATTGCAAAGGTATAAAAGTTTAAAGCTTGTTAGAATTCCTTCTGCCACAAATATCAGTGGTAATAAACATGTAATAGATAAATCATTGTCTCTTGAATCAACATGTATTTATCATATTCACATGCCCACCACAAACTGTACTTTTCCTTCTCTTGGAGACATTATAGATGATTCTTATATTTGCAGAAATTTTTCTTTTTCAACCATTTAAACAAAATGACATAATTTGCATTACAATACTTTCCTAAAGGAAATTTAATTATTAATTTTTCTTAATATGTTATCACAAATTAGGTAGAATTTCTTTTATACTATTTCAAGAATTTTTCCTTTTAAAAAATTTAATGCATTATGGTTCACAAAGGTATTCACCAAGTAAATAATGCTAGGATTAAAAATATACAAGTTAAAATCTTTGAATAGTTTTCTCATAAATTTTTTTATTCACTTTTGTAATTATCTAATAATGTAAATTTTTATAATATAAAAATTTATATTATTAGATAATGAAATAATGTTTATATTACAGCACATTGCAATAAAAAAGGAAAAAAATCTTATATTTAAGCTAAACAATATTACTTGAAATTATTTTAAGTTAAATTAGTGCAATGATACAAAAATGAGAGAAATTATACTTTTCAGATTAATTCAACAAAAAAAACAGAATAAAAATTATAACTCAAACTTACTTATTAGATATTCTTACTGATTTGCCATCACTGGCACCAGCTAATTTTTTACTTCTAAAATTTTCATAATGAACATTTCCTGTAACTTCCATTAAGTCATGCATGTGTGTCCTGGTAAAATAGTAAGAAATTTATGAGTTATCAAAGCTTTTCAGTTACAGCATTGTTTTAATTTTTACTTATCTATATATATAATTGAGACGAGTTGATAATAATAATAATCAGCGCATAGCCCAAACGGTTAGGAGTTGGAAGCTGAAATTTGGTACACAGTTAGGGTACGTCACGAAAACGCACACTAAGAAGGGATTTTTCGAAATGCCCCCCCTGGGGGGAGAGGGACAGGATTAAGCTTAACACTTCCATCAACAATAGAAGTGTTAAGTAACAATGAAAGTGTTAACAATGGAAGTGTCAACAATGAACGTGTTACGTAACAATGGAATTGTTAAGAGAAAGCGACGTTTTAAGACAAAGTGCAGTTGGTTTTCGTTTTTGCAGGAAATTGAAGATATTTTTAGACCCATGTAAAAATTCTCTAATTAGTCTGGAAATGGGGGATCCAATTTTTGCATTCTGTGAAAACGGGTAAGGTTGACTATAACGCAATAATCTTAATCTTCGCTATTGTTACTTTTGCCCGAGCAATGCTGGGCCCACCTGCTAGTACATAGATAAATTAGATATTTGTAAATATAATTTTATGAAAAAGTAAATGCATTGTTTTAAAGAAAGTTAATATATATATAAGACATTTGAAGTTATTAATTAACAATTATACAAGATATATTAAAAGTTTGATTTATTTTTTACTAACTTTCTTTAAATTAATAGTACAAGTATTTACAGAAGACCATCTTCAAAAATAAATACCTGCTGCAACTATGCATTTCTATTAGCATCCAAACCATATATCAAAGTAGGGTTAGCATATGTGCCAATTTTCCAGGATTATCCCAAATTTTTTCTGACTATCATCTACCAACAGGATAATTTTACTCTAAAAACTGTTCCTACTATGAAGTATATTTTTCTTGTTCCACATTTTAAATGTACTTCTGTCACTGGCAGAGTAAAAACACACATCTATTGCATGCTCTGAAACTAAAGTGTCCCAGTATCTTTTGGGAAGAACTCACTTTGTCCTAGATTTTATTCCAAGTGCCTAGCAATCCTACATCAAAGCAGTACTAAAGATAGTTTTTGTGATGTTAATGTGTCTAAGTTACCATGGCTTCCATTGATCACTTTTAGTTAGGCAAAAATACGAGAGGCCTTGATTTTTATCAAGGAAAATAATTACTTTCGGTTCAATGGGAAAGTTTATTTACAGAAACAAGGGGTACCTATGGGCTCTCCGCTCTCTGCTATATTAGCGAAATTACTCATGAGGCATGTGGAGCAAAGAGTGTCTACCTTCCCTCTCACCATAGCATACCCGCTATTATATCTTAGATACGTGGACGATATCTTAGTAGCCTGGCAACACATGGAAGAGGAATTCCATATTCTCAAAAGTTATCTTATGAAGTCTTATTCTACCATCAAGTTTACCTGGGAAAAGGAAAAGGGAGATGAAATTGTGTTTTTAGATCTAAACATCACCAAAGCCCAGGGTGCGATAGTGTTCTCTGTATTCCATAAGTTCAACAGCATACCTCCTTTAATCCCTGCCACAGCGTACCAACCGCGGCACAGTGTCAATGCAGCTATTGCCCCTCTAATTAGAAGGCCTTTTTGTTGTCTTCCAATCAAGGTCTTGTCAACATCGAGCTTGAAGCTATAAGTGCAGCGGGTTACGCTAGATCTAAGTACAGGTACATCCTTAAAAAGGTTAAAGGTTCTCTATTTCCTGACACGACTTTGCAGGCCTCAGAAGAATGTACGATAATCCAGCCCCCATTACCATTCTGTGGGCGTATTACTGGCCGCATTTTCCGTATTTTTAGGCAGCATGCGCTTTTCCTGCCAGTGTCGCCGCAGCCAAACCTTAGAAGAATGTTATGCAATGGCAGGGATCCTTTTTCTGTGCTAGAGCAGTCTGGAGTGTATTCCATCCCATTGGAAAGTAATTTGTAATTTGTAAAAGAGGGTAAGAGAGCTGTCGGTCTTTTAGCTGACTGACTTAGCTCGTTTAGATAGGAATCGAAAAGAAGGTTCGAAGGTAAGATGATAAGCAGCAAGAGGAAGTTAGATAGATAGGAGAGAGGAAGGAAGTGACCATGGGTGCCTGCAATGCCTCAACACACTAAGTAAAACAAAATATGGTTACACGATCCAATAATAGCATGGAAACCATATAAACAAAATGGCGTGGCAATACATACATACAGTATTCAGGGTTAATGTTTACAATTTATATAAGGTAATATCAAGCAATTAATGTAAAACAGGGGAAGTTATATGTACTGTACAAGGCATATACGATCAGGAACCGTCCTTGCTATCTTCATCTGTTTCACTTTCCGATGTTTGGTGGATTGGACTATTGTCATTTGGTTTTTGTTGCTGTTTTTTGAGGTAGTCCGGTTTTAGTTCTTTTGTTTTCTTGACGAATTCCCATTGGAAAGTACAACATCTGGTACTCATACCCAGTATATCGGAGCGACATCCAGAATGTTGTCTTGCCACATCTCTGAACACAAACATTCTATTAGCACGGGTAGGTGCGACACCGAGTTGGCAAGATTGGTGTTGCAACATCAATACACTCTGATGTGGGACCAAGTGGGGATTCTCAAACAGTGTGATAGCAGGAACCTCTTGTATATATAGGAAGCGCTATTTACCAGCGTGCTAAATCCATGCAACACCCCCATGCTGGATGTGCCTTCATTGTGGGTCAACTTATACAATAGGTTAAAAATACTTCGCTAGCTCCGCATTCTCGCAAAATATTCTATTGCTCATGCGTGTCGGCATCAAGTGCGTGTCTTTCAAATTCTCTGTTTTTGTTCTATTTTGATTTTATTCCAATGCTGGTTTGCCATTGCTGTAATTTGAATTTGAAGGTTATTAACTGTTCTTTCAACCTGAAGAAGACGAAAATAGTTTCGTTGAAAGCGCTAGTTGTTTGTAGCAATAGCTGTAGGTTGTTAACGCCTAGATGATAATTTCCTCAACTTTACTTATCCAATATTCGGTGTGAAGTCCAATATTATTTTTCAAAAAGTATTTCATTGTTACTTGTTTATTATAGAAGAATAAACAAGAATAAATATGTTAAATTTTATGAGTTGATTTCTCAATTTTAAATTGATTATTCAAAGTAAGAAATATATTATTAAAAAATTAAATAGATACACAGGATGTGACAGGAAAACCTGACTATTTTCATATGTCCATAATGTCCAGAAAATTTAATATTAAATGTAATTGATTAACACAGAACTGATCATCAATATTTGCCATTTTATTACACATTATTACACTGTATATGTAATTTTTTGCTTTTTTTAAAAAAAGAATCTTCAGTTATTTATTAAAGAGAGTTTGTGCAATAGCACGCAGTTTGAATATTCAAAACTTGATGCTACAGAAGTTTTAAATAGTACACTATCAAGGTAAGAATATGGAAATTTGCAACAATGACTTGAAATATGCTTACGAAATAGTAGATGGCATTTAATGGATATGATATACAAAATTTGAATTCTTAAAACTTGCCATTATATAAACTGTGTTACTGCCAGCACAACCTCACTCTAATAAATAACTGAAGCCTTAAAAAAATAGTATTCTATGCATATTAGAATGGCATGAAATGATGACTATTCTGTACTAATAACTTATATTTAGTGTTAAATTTTGCTATATTATAAATATTTGAGAATAGTCAAGGTTTTCTGGCACATCCTGTATTAAAAAAATCATAATAATATTTACCTTAATAAGAGATTCCTCACTGTAAGTGAATCACAATGATCTGAATTGTCAACTGCAATTAAAATGAAATATTTATTGTATACCAATTATTAAATGTTTTGTCATGTAACATTGATAAATTAGTTACATATTGATTAAAATCAAACATATGGTCTGTCCAAAAATTTTCCAAATTTTCATTAAAACACACACTGTAAAGTAATAATCATAAATTTTTATTTACAATTATTTAAAATACCTCCCTTCCAAATAAGTAAATATTTGCAATGATCATATAATTTTAGAAAACACTGCTGAAAATATTCCTTTTAGATGAGTGAAATAGTCACAATCAAAGCCTTCTGGATGTCCAAAATAGTGTTACTATTTTCCTTTTAGCTTCATTTTCAGTTTTGGGAACAAAAATAGTTACAAGGTGTTGTAATGTCTGATGAATATGATGAATAATCAAGGATGGGACTGAGTTTGAAGTAAGAAAGTTGCACATGGCAATGCACTTGTAAGCCGGAGTATTGTCAAGGAGAAGTGATCAGCTGCCTTGCATTTGGTATTGAGAATAAATCCAATCACTTCTTGCCAGCAAATGCTTTGTAATGCCCAACTAATAATCTCCATTATTTTGGAACAAACTCTTTTGTATAGTTTCATCTGTTCAATTGGTTGATGTTCTCCCACTGCACTCATTGTCAGCCAGTGATTCTCTACATAGACATTCTAAAACTTCACAAACTACTTAAATCATTATCCCATATATCAGTTTATGTCTCTATTCCTCCATAAACCTCCTGTAACATTACTAATGGTTCTGTAACATTTTGCCTATCAGAATCTGATGTTTGCTCTTTCATCCATTGTGACTTCTTCATAAGTGTCACAAAGAATTTCTTGATACTCTTATTCCTGTGGTAAAACAATTGTTAGAGGGATCTCAATCAAACTTACAGAATTTGTGACTTCAATACAGATAGTGCCATTACTACCATACAGAAACTTTTGGAATAGGTCATGTATAAAGGATTAAATGCTATTAAGTTTTATTATTTTTACAACTCTCTCAGGGCCAGTCAAAAAATCCATTAATATACAATATAAAATGCAAAGTATATCACCAATTTTGTTTATGAAGTAGAGAATTGCTTTCTTGTAAAATTGGTTCACCTCTTTCAATTTGCTGTCTGACATGAATCAGTATCCTTATAAAGTTTACTTCAGTACCCCAAAGATAGTAAAATTGCAAGATGAGAGATCAGAATTGTAAATGAAGAAATGGATAAGTGTTGGCAATGGCAGTGTTCTTTAATTAGATTGATGATGTAAGGGCAGGTACTGTTGTAAAGAAGGATAATATCATTGGAGAGCATCCCAGGCCATTTGGACTCAACTGCTTGCCTAGAGAGCATAGAATTTCCTATCATAAAATTGGCTGTGTTTTGTTTATCTAGGAATTCAATAAGGAGATGCCTCATTTTGATCAGAGAACACCATCAGTATTATCTTTCCTGCATCACTCTGATGGACTTGAATTTCTTCAGGAGAGGGAATCTAAGGTGTTTCCATTGAGATCCTGGTGTTTGTGTTCAGGCTCAAAATGGTGCACCCAAGTTTCATCATCAGCTACAATTCATGACAAGAATTTTTTCATTTCCAACCTGTATTTCTAATCATCTGATCCACCTTCTGATTGATATTCAGGTGAGGACCCACTGCACACAGTTCTTTCAGTAGTAAAGATAGTTTGGACAGAACTGTGACTAAGATTCACTAAACAGATGAATTTGTCCTCTGTGACATCTGTTATTGTGAATATGTTCATTGTTTCAATCCAGTTCATCCAAGGAATAGATAAAATACATACTTTTCAAAAATGCCTACTTCAGTCTATGACAACTATCAATAAAATGTTATTCTACAATACACTGCAGTTATCTGTCAATGAATATCAAATGGTCTCATTCATCCTGCAGCTGAAAAGTGTACAATGACTCTATATTCTTTCTGTATCAAAGCCATTGCTCTGCTTGGATAAACATTTTAAATAAACTTGATGATTGTGATTTCTTATTCAACAGTGGTACACATGATGTTTGAAAATAAGCAATAATATTCTTGGTAGCCCTTAGTTTATTATGCACAGTGTTGCCAATTTGAAGGGAGATTAAAGAAATGACAGAGAAATTGCCTAGAATTATGAAGCTGCAATTCAAATAAAACTAATTAAAAGTTTTCATATAAATGCTAATAAAATCAAACAACTGTGGTTTGATAAGGATTGTATTATAATGAGGCAAAAAAAATAACTGTTTAATTGATTATAGAAAATCTTTATTAAAATCTCATTTGATGAATTATATTTAATTAAGAAACAATTCAAAAATCTTTAAGAAAATGAAATTACTAGTAATAGATTACTTTTTAAAATAAAATTGTAAACATGAAAGGTAATCTCTCTTTCTGGAAAATAATTAAAAAATAGAACAAAATTTTTGACTATAACATCAGATTGACTTTTTTTAAAATGCACAAAAAAACAAATTATAATAAAAAGAATGATTTTTTTTCTAAAATTTAGGTTGGATTTTCAGACAATGATTCTATTTTAGACTTTAATTAAGATGTGGATTTAAAAATTAACATATATAAATTGAAAAAAGGATCTACATCTGAAAAAGATAAAGTTCTTCATATCTTTATTAGTATATTTTATATATTCTACAAGGATTTTGTTTATATTTTATTATTGAAAAACTTTGTTTTAAAAATGTTCAATAGTATTCCTCTTGAAGAATTGTTGGTTGATGGAAAGAAATTGTGTGTGTTGTTTCATTAAAAAAAAGCAGAAAAATCAGATCCAATTAATTATAGACCAATAGTTTTAATATTAATGTTGAAAATCATATTTTGTTCACATCTACAAAAATGATTGGAATGCCAAAATATTTAGTAGTAATTTTTATGAAAAGCAAATTAAAGTCAACTACAGATAATTTATTCATTCAATGAACTTTAGAAAAAAAGAGATACAGATTATTTACAAGTTTTATTGACTTTGTCATGTGTGTTTCACTTCACCCGAAGTACAGTTGTATGTAGAACTTAATCCTAATGAATAGTGTTAAATTGATTAGAATAATTTATGAACTGTTTTTGAATATAGAAGCTATTATATATCAGAATGGAGAGTACTCCAATCTTTTTGAAGTTAAGATAGGAATCCCACAGGGGACCATCTCAGTCCTATGTTATTTTATATAAATGATGATCTGGAATTGAATGAAGAAAGATTTAATAGTTGACTGTATCATCTGTATACTGTAATTTTTTTCATTTACTAAAATTTCACTTTGTGTAATTATTCAGATGATCTTTAGGAACAATTCAAAATGAAGAAAGTCAAATAAATGGTATTTTAGGGAAATTACATTATCAATTGGGTCATTTGGAAAGCATTCAAGTTATTTGATGGAAAAAACAAATAGATACATCTATAATCTGTAAGAAGTTTTTTCAAAATGAAAAAGAAACCCATTTGTGTCAAAAATTCTTTTTACTTCTATAATATTCCGTCTTACTTTATGCTTTAATTCAAAATTCAAATTATTTCAATCTAGTAGTATGGAAAGTATAGACAAAACTTTTTAGAATGATACTGTAACTGCATTTTTCAGTTCTAGATTATGTAGCAAGAGAAAAATTGAATAATAGGAATGTTAAGGGAGATTTCTTGAGAATAACAATGAGATTTTTAACTCATCTTTATGCCAATGAAAATGCAGTGACTTATTTGACATACAAAAATATTTAAGAATAGAAACAGATGGTCAAGTAAATTATCTAAGTTTTTTAACAGTTCAAAATTTTTTTCTGAAGTAATATTTAATAATAAAATATTCAGTGGAAAATTATGTCACAATATAAGTCCATTGTTACTCTCAGATTATAATAAATTGTAGACTAGTTAGTTCCACAGCTAGTATAAACAGATTATTATCATAAACAAAAGATAATTCTTTTCATTGTTTAAATCTTCATTACAGTAATGTTAAATAAAGAATTGTAATAAAATATAAATTACACTTCACGCCAACTTTTGAATATATAGTAACTACACTTACATGTTGTGGCGTTACCAACGTCAACTTTTAGAGTATGAAAATGTTTGCTAGTACTTTCAGTAGCATAAAGTTACCGTCATCAGGTAAAGATTTGTTTAATGCAAAAATCAAGACTTCCTATCAAGAACCAATGAATTCCTCAAACAATCAAAGTCTATTATATTAGGTTGTTCAGAAAGAAAGTTCATTTTTTTACCACTAGATGGATTAGTTGTATTTCCCCCCATTTTCATTCTAAACTGTACTATCATTATATATTTTGACAGCTAGCATTTTAAGGCTTATTTGTAAAAAATTTTGTTTGATTCTATGCAATTGTTTATTTTTTGTGTCCCATCAAATATGGAAGATTGAAAGCATCATTTTTGGCATCATTATTTTGCTTTTTATTACCAAAAAGCAAAATGCTGTTCAAGCAAGAAAATAATTGTGGTACATGTATGGAGATGATGTGTTGAGAGAAAAACAGTGCCAAAACTGGTTTACAAAACTTCGTTCTGGCAATTTCAATATTGAAGATGCACCACGTTCTGGATGGCCAGTTGAAGCCAATGAAAACAAAATAAAGGTACTGATTGAAGCAAACTTCCGAATAACAACACACGAAATCACTAAGAGATTAAATTTGTCAAATTGAACTGTTTATGATTACTTTGAAACAAATTGGTTTTGTTTCAAAGCTTGATATATGGGTTCTGCACGTTCTTAAAGAGAGATGCTCTCTTTGGTGGGATTTTAAGGAAATTTTTTTTTGGAGCTTTTACCAGACAATTTAACAATTGATTCGAAAGTGTACTGCCATTGAGTAAATAAATTGAGTAATATCATCAAACAGAAAAGGCAGCCACAATTGATCAACAAAACAGGCGTAGTGTTTTACCACAATAATGCTAAATTTCACACAAGTTTGGTAACTCATCAGAAACTGTTATAACTTAGATGGGATGTGCTATCACACCAACCATATTCACCAGATTGAGCACACTCAGATTATTACTTGTTCTGGTCTATACAAATTTTTTTAACTGTAACACATTTACTTGAATTGACAATGTCAAAAATCACTTGGATCAGTTTTTTGTAAGCAATGATCAAAACTTTTATGAATGTGAAATTATGCTACTACCAGAAACAATGACAACAGGTATTTGACCAAAATGGCTGATATATAATTCAATAAAATATTTATTTATTATAAAAATGTGTTTTTTCCACGGAAAAGAAACGAACTTACTTTCTGAACAACCCAATACTAAAACAGGACCCCACGTCTACAATATTAAGAAAGACACGTAAAATTATAGCACTTCCAGGAATTGTAGATTCCTTAGTCAGTCTTCTCAATCCACCAACAAATGTTGTTTGTCCTAGATTGTTTTTCAAGGTCAAACCGCATAAACCTGCTTGGCCTTTAAAAACTTTAGACAACAAATGATCCCATCCTACATACTACTTAGAAGCTGCACTAGCAAAACAAATTACTGCTTTAATTCCACCTTCTGAATTTGTGACCACTGCCTCTATGGATGCTAAATCAATCATCTTATACAAATTAGAAAACCTCCCTACCAACTCGTACCGACTGTACAAAGTTGATGTGATTTCCTTATATCCATCAGTACCATATTTTGAGGCCATCAAGCTTGCAAATAACCTGCTTCTTAATTCTGGTTATCCAACATCACATGTTTTACATTTGTGTGAAGCTCTCTTCCTCATTACTGAAAATAATTATTTTCAATTTAATGGAAAAATATATAAACAAACACAGGGAACACCAAATGGGTTCCCCATTATCACCTATTTTAGCAGAACTTATTATGAGGAACATAGAACATCATATATTCAACACCCCCATGACCATCTGTTATCCAATTATGTATCTGTGTTATGTTGATGACGTGCTATTTGCATGGGAAGGTTCTAATGAAGACAGAACAATTTATTCAATCATTGGCCTCTGTTTATCCTTTGATCAAGTTCATTGTAGAGGAAGAACAATATGCCAGAATCTCATTCTTAGATCTAAAAATTCATACATCTCCTGATCTTCTATTTTTTGTCCATCATAGAAACAACAAAGCACCACAAATTATCTCCGCTACAGCCTTTCAGCCATTAAACTTCATGAACTCTGCTACATCTTCCCTTATACAGAGGGCATTCCTTCTCCCTTCCACCCAAGCACTAGCACAGTGTTTTTCAACCTGTGGGTCGCGACCCCCAGGGGGTCGCGAAGCCTTACACGGGGGGTCGTGGGTAAAAGAAAAAGACAAGTGTTTGTAGGTCCTACACTACATTAAAAAAACTACAATTTCAGCGAGAAGGCTGTACCTGTTTATTTTACAGTACAATTGGTTTTTTGATCGATATGTAGGTCTCAACCATGGGTGTAGCCAGGGAGGGGCGTGGGCGGGTACGGCCCAACCCAGAAAATCATAGCCGTAAAAGTGTTGAGCTGATTTGCAGAAAGAAATAGAAAAAGTAGAAAAGTAGAAGCTGAAAATTCTGATCTTAAAAAAAAGGTCAACAGCACCCTGTGCCCAATGTTATAATTAAAGGAAGTTTCATACTTTATGTGTGTTAAGTTATTGTCGATTCTTCCGAAATTTTCAATTTAATCAACAATAATTTATCTCAACAGAAAGAAAATTAAATACATAGTTTTTAAAATCACTGATATAGTTTTAATGTGGCCCTAGGGGGGTCGCCAGAATTTTTTAACTTGTAAAGAGGTCGCGTATTCAAGAAGGTTGAAAAACACTGCACTAGCAGATAAAGAATTACTAATCATTAACAGAGCAATGAAAAAGCTGGATATTCTCTATCTAAATTTCATTTCCTTCAAAATTGCATCAAAAATAAATTATTTCCACAATCATTTCTTAGTAACAAAAAAAATCTAAAAATAGCACATCCTCCAATACAGTTTTTAGTCCCTATCTCTCTAAAAACAGCACATCTTTTTAGAAAGAACAGTTTTATTTTACCAATACCCCCAAAACCAACTCTAAGAAGACTATTATTCAATGACAGAGATATATTTCAATTTAGAATAAAATTTCAATTATGAATGAAAAATCTGGGATCTATCAAATTCCACTAAAACATGCTCTGTCAGGAGAAGAAACTAGCTACATGGGAGCCACGGCCAGAATGTTAAATTCTCGCTTCCTATAACATCAGGAGGACATCAGAAACAGTAGGCCATCAATGGAATTAGCAAAAAAAAAAAAGTGCTTGACCAAAATTATCAGCCACTCTGGACCCAAACAAAATTACTCAAATGGTGCAACAATCGGAAAGAATTTTTTATTTGGGAGAACCTCTACATAACAGCTACAACTCCATGCAACACCCCAACCCTTGAAATCCCACAATTATGGGTTACATTGTTCAAGCGATTCAATTTATAGCTTTAATTCCTTTTTGTGTAATCATTATTGCTTTTGCTCACTATGTAATCTTGAGAAAATTACACCACTCATTATTGCCGTTCATATTTTTAGAACATCATTCTAATTTGAATTCATTTTATATTCCATCCACGTGCTGTATTTCATTTCAAATTGTTCAAAAGCTTAAAATTCAATAGCTGTTATATTTGATATTCGTTTGATGATGGTAACTTTTTGCTACTGTAAGTACTAGTGAACATTTTCATACTCTAAAAGTTGATATTGGTAATGCCATAACACGTAAGTGTAATTACTATATAAAGAATTGTATTATTTTTTTAAGGAAAACATGTTTCATTTATTTGTTGAATGTAAAGAAATGTCTCATATTAATTCTGATAGAAAATAAATGAAAATTATTCTGGTTTAATTTCATAATTTGTCAAGAATATCTGTTATCAAAATGTGTAAGTTTCTTGCAATAATATTTCAAAAACTTCAGAATAACTTCTGACAATTTTTGTAATAGTCAGGAGTTATCCTGAAAAGATAGTATAAAAAAACTGGTTTTTGTAAAAAAATGGCTCCATTGGTTTTGGGGAATCACCCCTTGAGACTAATAAACTAAACTAAATATCAATAAAATTATGAATTCTTATATTAGTTTTTAATATGAGATGCAGGTCTATGTTCAATTAATTTCAATTCCAGAAAAAAACTGACTTTTCAATAAGTAAAGAAAAATTAATATACATATTTACCTTCAGCAATTCCCCAAGGATATTTTCTACCCCTTATTTGTTTACCAGTTGCATTTATCAGTGCATTACTTCCTATAATTGCAAAAGGAACTTTTTGCTATAAAAAAGATACATAATCATTAATCTTAATAAAAAGTTAATAATAAATAATAGTGTTTATAAAGTAGCATACCTTAATAATTTTGTGTGTTTTGTTGTCATCATCATTATCACATGATGGAAAATCATAAATTTTAATCTTATGTTTTGCCAACTGTCCTAAAATCTAAATAAATTTAATTATTAATATGAAATTAAAAACTAATATATAAAATAAATTTATTTCAACACGCACATGTAAAAAATATTATTATTATTATTATTATTTTTTTTTTAAATTTAATAATATATCAATGCATCAATCACATTATTATCTGCAATGAATTTTTGATATTTATTACAGTAACCATATCGATCTTACAAGTATATTTTTAAACATTTGCTTTTTAATGCACATGATCATTGGATATATTGTGTATATTGCAATATTGCTTAAGTTTCTTTATATCCAATGATCCAATATTGCTTTAAGTCTCTTAGAAGAAACATTTCCAGTTGAGAGGTAAGCTATTGATGTATTGTTTCTTCATTTTTTGGTCCATGACAAAAAAAAAAAATCTGATTATACAAAAATGCTCTAACAGGGTTCGCCTTTCCATTCATTCCCTGACTTTCCACCAAATTTTCCAGTAAAAATTTTACTAGTTTAGTGTCATAAACAGACAAGTAACAGAGCTTCACATTAAGTGGAAAACAAATCATTTCACAAATTTAATTCTTGAAAACACATCTTTGATATTTGAAATGCTATTTTGAATCATGATAAAAATGTATACTTGGGACCCAAGAGTAAATTTTTATGAAAAAATTTTTTACACACCATATATTTTATACATATATATGTTTGTCTTCTATTTTAATTTTAATTTATTATAGATTTGCTAGAATTACTTAAATTTTCAACAAATAAACCATTCCCTTCAAGAATCAGAAAAGTGTTATTAAAAGTAAAATGTTTCCAAAATATTCAATGTTATATTATCATTCATTATCAACTCAAATATAAAAATTATGATAATGACAACAGTTAAAAAGTTTTTCATTTAATAAAACTTCTGATTTCTATAAGAAACCTGAATTGTTAATGTAGTTATACAGTTTAAAAAATCATTTTATAAGAAACTAGCAGACCCCACCACGCATTGTTGTGGCTCAAAATGTATCTATTATAAATTTATAACACTTCCCCCGTGGGGGAAATTTTTCGAAAAATTTCTTCTTAGTGTACATTCTCTTGACGTACCCTATTAAAACGCAATCAAAAACGCAAAAACCCGCATCTAAAATAATATAATAGAAGCCAAGTTTTTCATAGTAAGCCTTAATTCTGTTCCTCTCCCCCTCGGGGGAATATCGAAAAATCCCTTCTTAGTGTACATTCTGTTGACATAGCCTATTAAAACGCAATCAAAAACGCAAAAAAATCGCATCTAAAATAGTATAAATAGAAGCAGAGTTCTTTACGGTAAGCCTTAATCCTAACCATCGCCCTTCAGTGGGGGGGAATTTCGACATGTATATTATATAAAAACACGTGTGTATTCGAATGCAGCGTTGTGTGAAAATTTCAAAGGAATCGGTAGGAACAAATGAACATTACATTTTTATTTATATAGGTAGATAGAAGATGATCTGCTTTAGTTCATTTTCACAGAAAAGCAAACTTAGGGCGTCGTACTTGTAGCGCCATCTGTTGGACATAAAGCCTTAACCTAGATTATATTTTTTAATTTATATGAATGTTTATCGGAATAATATACAGCCTATGTCCACCCTGAGGTTCCATTCTAAATATTGGTGAAAGAATTTTTGAAATCAGATGAGTAGTTTCAGAGATTACCTGCTGCAAAGAAACTTACATACATACATACAAACATTACCTCTTTATAATATTAGTATAGATTATAATATACTTACAGTTCTTTTACAGAGTTCACATTCTTCTAGTGTCATTGTATCAGCTTTGGCAATAAGAGGAATAATATTTACTTTGTCATGTAATTGTTTTAAAAATTCAATATCAAGAAGTTTCAATCTGTTAAAATAAAATTTTGCACATTAATTTTATGTACTTTCAAAGAAATCAATAAAATATAAATCAAGAAAACAAATACCCATATACTGATGGTGAAATAAAATACAAACAACAATGTACTCGTCTATCAGAAATGTAACTTCGCTGCACATTTGATTCAGCTTCTAAATAATCTTCATATCTTTGATTTATATATTCAAGTATTGGCTTCCAACTATTAAAATATAATTAATAATGTTTATAACAGCAAATTTTAAACCAACAAGAACTTAAAAATAATGCATCACTTTGTGACTGATATACTAACTTATGAAACTTAACATAATTTCATGTTTTTTCTTAATCTTATTAAATTTTCAAAAATTACTATAATAAACATACCATTCTGAATTATCTACAGCATCTCCAAATCCAGGAGTGTCTACAACCGTTAATGTTAATTTTACACCATTCTCTGAAAGAAGCACCCTAGTTGTTTCTACCTGAAAAATGTTGAGAACTTTAAGTGTCTTTTTTTGACAATTTATTATATTTTATAGTTTTTTTGAAGAACTGGTTGATAGTGTATTACAGTCAAACTCTGTGTATATGTTCCTGGAATTATCATTTTCCCACAATTTACATCATATTTTTCTGGTCCTGAATTTTTCCCTACAATTTATGTAAAATTTTCCCATAAATAACATTTTTCTATATTCCTGCAATTTACATATTTTTATTGATAAATACAGAATTTTTAAAGTGATGATTTCAAAAACAAGACAAAATAAAAACTAAATAAATAAATTTTTAATAGTGTAGGTGACGCTACTCAGAAATCTACAATTTTTTACAGTTTTATAATGTTAGAGTAACTTTTTCCATGCATTATGTGCTTTGATATTTTAATCCTCCTAAATTATTTATTGTCTTCTTTAACACTAATTCTTTGATATTTGACCTTTTTTAATTGTATCTCTAACTTTCAAAACTTTACATAGAATTAAAGATATAGTGCACAGTATCTTGAGTAAAAACAAAATGGAATAAACATAATAAACATTTCCTTAAAATTAATTTATATTTTTTGGAGGTCCCCTGAACAGTGTAAAGAGGTTTTTACTAACTGAAATTCTTATATAAACAATATAATTTACAGTTACTTACTTTAATACAGTTTTATGAACAAGTTCCAAGAAACAAAATAAATTAATAAAAACACACACACACACACATATATTTTTTTACAACTACATTTTGAAATTTTACAAATAAAATTATAAAATAATTAATTAGACAGCAAGTTTATCAGGACATTTAACTCTTTCTATCCTAGAGGCAGTAAAAAAGCTATTTATTTATTTTTATAGTATTTTAGCATGTATATTATTATTATTATACAGTATTTAGTGGATTATACTCGGTTGATACCGGTGGCTGTGTACTATGCCAAACCAGAGTCAAGGCATAGCAACCAAAACAAAACAAAAATTAAATAAGTGTGTCAGTGTCTGTATTCAGGAATTTCCTAAGAATGTGGTATGTATTCAATATAGTGGCCTTCTGTAGTGTGATGTATGTATTTCTATTCAATTGTAATGTTCTCAGGCTTTTGTGTAGTGAGTGTGGTATCACACCTGTACAGGAGAGAATGACAGGTACAATAAGCACACTTTCCATCCTCCACAGATGCCTTATTTCCTGGGCAAGTTCTGTGTACTTTCTATTTTTTTCAGTGAATGTGTTTTGTATACAGTAATACCCCGAACTTACGCGATAGGTGGGACCGAGCGATAACTGCGTAAGTCGAATTCGCGTAAGTCAGGGTATAATTTCGCAATTTGTGTAAAATCCAAGTCGGATGTATGTAAGCTAATAAATGTTCTCGTTAATCTTATCTCATCTTTTGATTCGCTCACGGTTACAAGAAATCACCACATAGAGTCTCTCGAGTCTCCGTAGATATAACAAACACAGAAATAAATAACACAAAATAAATTGTAGCTATGTGTCAATTCCGCATGACACGTCCGAACATGTAAGCTGAACAATAGTGTAGGGGGGAGTAATCGAGAGTTGCGTGGCGCTCAAACAAAAGATGAATCGACGAGATTTGAAAATCGCATAACTCCAGGTTCGCGTAAGTCGGGGTAGCATAAGTCGAGATATTACTGTATTGTGAGTGTTTGGAATGGATATCTCTATAATGTATATGATTTTATTGTGTTTGTCAATGAGTATGATGTCTGGTCTGTTCTGGTAAATTGTTTTATCTGTGATTATGGCTCTGTTGTAGTACATTTTGTGTGTGTTGTTTTCCAATACTGTCTGTTGAATGTATATGTACAGTAGAGCGTCGTTTTCCGAAAGTCGGTTATCTGAAAGCATTCCAGTCGGCAAATTTAAAATTTCGATAGTGCTGTGGCGCTGCAATCTTTGGCTATATCTTGGGCTACTCCAATATTTTTTTGGTTGGTGTGTGTGTTTTAGCTGGCACTTTTGCGTGGTGTTTTTCTGAGGATTGTGTGTCGTGCTGAATCAAACGTTTTTGATACTAGATCAACTTCTAAAGTATATTTTTTTGGTTTTTATATTTTTAAATATATTTATTTTGTCTGTACAAAATAAAAAAAATAATTTTTAATGATATAATAGCCATGATTATTATTTTAAAAAGTTTTTGTTAGGCTTAACATCGACGAAAATTCAACACGAAGCGACACGCAATGGAGAAAAATTTCAACACGGGATGGGTTAATATATTTTTTTGTACATGATCGGTTAACCGAAAAATAAGTTTTCCGAACAACCCCAGTCACCAATTGATTCGGATAAACGACACTCTACTGTAGTATGGTTCATGGATGTCTAATAATTTGTGTTTGTTTGCAAGCTCTTTATGTATTTGCTTCTTGATTATGTCTATGTAAATTATCTGTTTGTGCCAAGAGCTTGCAACCAGAAGTGATGTGTTGTATAGTTTCTGGCATGATGTGACATTTATGATTGTTGTATTTTTGAGTATGTGTTTTCTGTAGTTTTTAGTATTTATGACCTGATCCTGTATATCAATCATGAATCCTTCTGTCTCCCCAAAGTTTTTTCCACAAAATCCTGGGCCAGGTCATAAGGATGCCTACCATGGACTGCCTTTTGATCCCATGATTGCTTGATGGTGTCTATGCTTTTTATATGTTGTGTCATGTCTGTATGATGTGAGTGAAAATTTAATGGTGTGTTATTTGAGTCTGCTTGAGTTACTGCTTTATGTAACTGTGATGTTTCTTGTTTTTTGTAGAAAAACTTTTGCAGTGACTGCATTTGTTTGTAGTTAAGTCATCATGCCACATCCCCATCTTTACGTGGAAGGGTTAATCTTTCTGTGGCAGATTCAGGATGATATTGTTTATGCTTAGTAAGCGTTGTTCTTGTTTTCCTTGGAGTTGCTCAAGATCTGTGTGAGTCCAATGTATAACTCCAAAAGAGTATGTGAGTACTGGGATGACATATGTGTTTCTTACTTTAACTGTATGTTTTGCATTTAACTGTGTTCCGAGGATAGCATTTAACCTACTTTGGTATTCTTTAATTAATCTTTGCTTTATTTGTGTATGTTCCATTAGTTTGGCCTGTTGGAATCCTAAATACTTGTAGAACTCGCCCTCTTCCATGCATTCAATAATGTCTCCATTTCCAAGTGCAAAATCTTCTTTCTTCAGGATTCTTTTTCTATGTGAAGTGTTTTGCATTTGTCTAAGCCAAACTCCATTTGTATGTCCTTGGTGTATGAATGTGTGATTTGTAGGAGTTGATGAAGTTGTTTTTGTGTGGATGCATAAAGTTTTATGTCGTCCATGTACATGAGATGTGACAGTGTAAACTGTGTTGTTTTTTCATGTCTGATATTGTAGCCATAATGCGTGTTGTTTAACATGTTGGATAATGGGTTCAGGGCTAGGCAGAACCAGAGAGGACTCAAGGAATCTCCTTGAAAAATTCCTCGCCTAATGAATATTTCGTTTGTTTGTATGGAAGTGTTACTAACCCTGAGATGTAGTGTTGTTCTCCAGTGCTGCATAGTGTTTTCGAAGAATGCAATGAGTGATGGATGTATTTTGTACATGTGTAGAATATGTAGCAGCCAACTGTGTGGAACACTGTCGAATGCTTTTCTGTAGTCTATATATGCCATGTGTATGTTTCTGTGTTGTTTGTGTGCTTGCCGTAGAATGACTGAATCTATGAGTAACTGTTCTTTGCATCCCCTGTGATTTCTACGGCAACCTTTTTGTTGTTCTGTAAGAATGTCGTGTTCTTCAACATGTTTGTATATTTTGTTTGTGATACAGGATGTCAATAATTTGTAGAGTGTTGGAAGACATGTAATTGGTCTGTATTGTGGGGGTTCTGTGATGTTGCTGTTTTTAGGTTTCATGTAGGTGATGCCCTAAGTAAGAAATTTTGGTATGTCTTGTGGATTGATGATGATGTGTGTTAGATGTTTAGCTAGTTCCTTGTGCAGTGATGTAAATTTTTTGTACCAGAAATTGTGAATGTTGTCTACACCAGGTGTCTTCGAGTTGTGTGTTCTGTTAACAGTGTAGCAGATGTCATGTATGTTTATTTCAGCACAGGGCATAATTGGTATATTGTGCAAGTTTCTGTTCTCCTTCTCGATCCAGCCTGCATCAGCATTGTGTGTAACAGCACTGGACCAAAGAGAAGACCAATAAGTTGCGAGTTCTTCTGTTGGTATGCCACTGTTCTATGTATCAGTGTTTGTTTTGGTACTAATTTGTCTGTAAACATTTTTTCGTTGTTTGTAAATAATTTACTTTGTTGTTTTTGTAGTGTACATGTTTTGTATTGTTTGAGTCTACATGCTTTGACTGTGAGTTTCTGTTTTAGTGTATCAATGTATTCTGTAATGTGTGTGTTTTGATTTTCTTGAAAATGTTTATTATTATTATTATTACTATTATTTTTATGAAACTGTTCTAATGTTATAGTTTAATTAGTAAAATTATTACTAAACTGATTTTATAACTTGATTCATGTAGGTACAGAAAATATTGGGATTCAAGCTTAGAAATACAGTATATACCATATGTATATTCATTTTGAAACATTTTTTCAGTCTGCTATAAAATTATTCTTTGCATAATTTCTGTAATACTTTTTTCTTTCTAAACTTTATGCATTAATATGTAAAATAATTATACTGCATAATTAATCAAAGATACATTTATAGTAAAAAATCTTTTATAAATCATGAATATATATTCAGTGTACCCCACATAACTATAATACAGCTCTTTCACTAAATACAGTTCTGTCAGAACAAGTATATGAATAAAGATATTTCAATTAATCAAGTGTTTCTCATATGAAAAATTAAAATTATTTTCATAATAAAAATAATAGGCTTCCATCTTATTTAAAATTATATAACTTATTTGAAATGGTAGGAAATAAATATCGATTAATATTTTTGAAATGCTCTGCTTGCTCTTCTGATTAATTTGAAATTAGTTTCTTTTCAGTTAAAATTGGAAAAAAATTACATATTAGAGTGTTATATATTCCATTTAACATTCATCCCAGTTTGAATTGATAAGAACCTAATTTCAAATTAAATCTACAGAACAAAATGCTTTAAAAACTTTAATCAATACTTATTTCTTGATCCTTTCAAGTAAATTAGATGAAGAGTTGATGGAGCAAAGTAACTGTAGTTTTTTATGCACTAACAGAAATTTTAACAAATAAGCTAAGCTATTATAGAGTAGCTCTTTAAAGAATTTGATTACTTTTACAATATAGCATAAAATTTCTCTTCAAATACAATTATGATATTTAGTCTATTTATTATACATTTTGATTATCTACAAAGAAACAAAATGTAAGCTATAGAGTCAAAAGGTTTCTATAACAATGAAAAAAAATATTATCAAAATAGACTTCTGTAATTTGAAGAAAAATCATAATTTCTGTGTTGATCCCTTAAAAGTAAATTTTACAAGTACTGTAAAATTGAATGTTTGAAAGTAAAAACTACTAAAACACTCAGGATGAATCTACATAGGGACTAATACAGCTTAAGTCCTGTGTCCCCAAAAATTGAATTATCATAAATCTTTAATACTTTTTCATTAACAATGAGCACTTATTGTATATTAATAATATAATAATAATGATAATTTATAGTATTATTTGTTTTATTGTAATCAATGTAACATAATTGGTCAGTAATTAATCAATGTAAATATTTCTTTATTTCTTATGTTTTTTATATAAGATATAAAATTTGTCACTCAACACCATTTTATAAATAAATATATTTCAACTCTGATTTTTGATGTTATTAAATATGAATTTTAAACCCAAATTTAAAGATTCTTAATCTAAAAACATGGGACCCCATTGCCCTAGGTCTCAAAAAACCTAGATCTGCCCTGAAAACACTTAATTTCCAAAAGATTAAAATAAAGGATTATCATATATTCTTTAATTTTTTTAAAATTAGTCACTTAACCAATCTTTCAAATTTGCAAAAAATCTGAAAATTTTGAGTTGAAATATATAAAGAAATTTATTTTAAATCAGTCATCAATTGAAAAGTATTAATTAAACAATTACACAAAAAGTTACTAAAATTTATGATTTTCAATTAAATTTTTCAAAATTAATCCAACATTCATTAATGTACAAATGTTCAAAATCAATACATTCCTCTCACCCAAAGGCTAAATGACATCTGAAGAAATTACAGTAAATAGACCATTAGAAGAAAGTAGTCGGCTGTGAGGAAGGAAGTTACCATTATAGAAAGAAGTTATAATGAAAGAGAAATTTGCTAGAAAATTTTTACAATCATTTGGTTTAATTTCTTTTTGCATTAATGATATAAAAAAAGAGCTGAAATATATCATGCAAAGCTGCAATTTGTCTGATAATGATAATTTATTAAATTAAAAGAATTTAATTACATTATATGAAATAGATAATTATTTCATTTTGCATATAACAATGTATTTCAAATATAAAATTCATTTTGAAATTGTACAAGTAATTTTTATTTCTTAGAACAATTTTTATTTACCTAAGAATATACATATTATTATTACAAAAATTAGAAATAAATTATTAATTAATAAATTATTAATTTTGAAAACATATTCCTCCAAAGAAGACAGAAGAGTAAGAGAAATTAATATAATTAATTTAATTGAATTTTTGATATTTTAAAAAAAAAACAATTAAAATTTAATTTTAATTAACATTAATTATTTGAATAAAATAACATATAGAAATCTTACAAATTGATTTTATCCATTGCATCAATATCTTAAAAATTGATTTCTTTGTATTCATTATATTAATATATTATTAGTCATTTCATAATAATAATATTTTAATGAAAATTTTAGGAAAAAATAAAATAGTTGATAAATATTATAAAATTAAAATATAGCTTAAAAGTGCTTGGGAATTAATATTTGTTTTTCATTCCAATAACGCAGCTTCTCTTGTATTATTTGAAGTTTGAATTTTATGAACAATAAACTTAAATTATAATTTCATTTTAATTTGAAAATATCTCAAAACAATAACTTTAGTAGTAATTTACTTAATTTTTAAACATAAATACTAAATAAATAAATAATTTATAAGTTCCATTTAAAAAATAAAAAGTAAAATATAAACAAGTGCACAAGTTCATTCAGAGCATATTTTATGTATTTATTATATGATTATGATGTTATCGATTAATTTAATAAAATTATAAAAACTTTTAATTTCAATTTATCTTTAATTAAATAGGAATAAATCAATAGAAAAGGGCATTAAAGGGCTTTTTTAATTCCTAATTAAATTTAAATCACATTTGAAAGTGATACAATCAAGTATATATGTTACCGCTAAAGCTCGAAATCCGTTAATGTTCAGATTACCTAGCTAATCTGCAGATTAACTACGGTGATCTGTTAAAGTTGCTAAAATTGTTCTATTTCTCAAATTACCTAGGTAATGTGCAGAGTATCTAGGTAATCTGCACATTACCTACTAGGCACTCAGTAAAGTGAAAATAAGATTTTTGCTGGAACAACAGCAACGTTTCTGTACGCTTAAATTAACATAATGTTATTTATTTAATTTTCAATATCTAAAGAATCAAGTTAATACAATCAAACAATTAACAAATTAGTTGATTGAATCAATCATCAATCAATTAAAAAAAGTCTAAAATTACCTAGGTAATTTGAGATATAGAACAATTTTAGCAACTTTAACGGATCACCCTAGTTAATCTGCAGATTAGCTAGGTAATCTGAACATTAACGGATTTCGAGCTTTAGCGGTAACATATATAAAAGTTATAAATTAACTTTTTAATTTTATTACTTACTTCTAATGTTTTCTTTGTTCTTAGAGTTGGTCCTGGATATTCATTTGAATATATATCTGTTAAAAACAATGTATTGAGGAAAGTGGATTTTCCTAAACCTGATTCACCTATTAAGTTAAATAAATTTGAAATTTTAATATTTATTCTATTAAATAATGATACTAAAGATGATATTAAAAAAAGAAATGATCACTAACCTACAACCATTATTGTAAATTCAAATCCTTGTCGAGTTGCTCTACGATAAATTTGATTAGGTAGATTAGCAAAACCAACATAATCTAAATCTTTGCCACCAGTTTTTTCAGGTTCTTTTTGAGCAAATATAGAAGATTGCATTTTATTGCTGGTTTTATTACCTTGGAAATCAGGTACTTTTTCTCTATGAAAGTCTGATTTTGTTGGTATCTATAATTAAATTAATACATTATAAAACAGATATTGTTCAACATAAGACCTATTTCTTTTATTGCATTAAAGAAAAATAAAAATTAATACATACTATATAATCATTTCTCATTCACAGTTACATAATAATTTTATTGAAAATTATTGATATTATCATAACATGGACAATCAGCTTAAATGTACAGTAGAAGTTCATTAATCTGAAACTGACAGAACTAGAGTGATGCCATATTAGAGAGATGTGTTGATATTTTCTTAAAATTCAATTAAGTTATATTTGGTCTAAATATTGCATTGCTGTACATTTTGTACCAGATGTTTAATTGTAAACTACGCAACTTATAAGTTTAGAAGCTTAAACAGTGCTATCTGTAGCTCTAGTATGTCAAACAGGAGAGTTGCATTGACATTAATGCAATGAAAAAAGATTCTCATATGAACAGTATTCTTTGGTCCCCACAGCATTTTAGAAACAAAGTTTGTAACCAAAGCAGACCATATTTTTTTGTTTGTGTTCTATTATTTGAATCCAAATGTTCTGTTCTCTATGAATGACATTGCCTGAAGAGAAGAGTTATATATACTGCTGAAAGTATTTGTGAAATAAATCTTTTTCTGTAGCATCAATAGACAGTTGTGTGGCTTGGCCTTTTGTGATATTTATCTGTTTTATAATTATGAAAAGACAGAAAAGTGTTAGTAAAAGTTCATTACATTAAATAAAAAATTCAGTATGCAAAGATTCATCTCAAAGTTGTACAGAAATACTAAGTCTGAAAACACTATACAATGGAACCTCGGTATACGACCTTAATCCGTTCCCAATGTTTGGATTTATACCGAACAGGACGTATACCAAACCAACCTTTCCCATAAGAAGTAATGTAAAAATGATTAATCCATTCTCAATTAAAAAAAAGTGGCTGGCTTTAAACACCTCACTTTCCTGGCTAGTTCCTGCTTGATTTTTCATGAGATCAGCATGTATCTATTTAGCTTTCTTGCAAATAATTGCTTTTGATACGCTGTCGCCAGCACACTGTTTTTCAGTTAACCAAAGTAAAAGCAATTTCTCAACACGATCTAATGTCTTTGATCTATGTTTAGAACTCGAATTAACCCCTTTCGCAACGTTAGCAAATTTAATAATGTCTTTATTTTTCACGATTGTCGGTATCGTCGTTCTCGGAATACGGTATGCAACAGTTAAATCTCGAACACACGTGCCACCTTCATATTTCTCAACAATATCTTTTTTTCAGTTTCATTGTGATTTTAGTCATTTTTTTTTTTTATTTTTCTGTTGCCTTTTTGCAATTCATGATTAATAAAAATAATAACATTTTACTTACAAATTAAAATAAAAAGAAAGTTAACAAAGTTATAAACTGTGGCACAGCGAACGTCTAGTCTGGTATAATACACCGATAGTGTTACTTGTTCATAGATGGCGCGTATAATTGAATTAAGTCATATACCGAACAAAAGTCGTATACCGAGGAAAATTTGTTTCGTCCAAACAGGACGTATTCCGAATTGGATGTATTCTAAAGCAGACGTATACCGAGGTACCACTGTATAAGTAACTGT
Source organism: Centruroides sculpturatus (assembly GCF_000671375.1). Classification (NCBI taxonomy): domain Eukaryota; kingdom Metazoa; phylum Arthropoda; class Arachnida; order Scorpiones; family Buthidae; genus Centruroides; species Centruroides sculpturatus. The sequence continues at coordinate 782,222 of NW_019384486.1, forward strand.
ATTAAAGTATTAAGAACATTACATCTTATTTTATGGGGCTTACTATTTTGATTTATACTATAGATTTTTGATTTTGATACAGGACCACCTTTTGACTGAGCATGACCGTCACCAGTAGCCAACACATTGATTCGTCTCCATGAACAGTACAACAATGGCCACAAAGGTGCAATCCACAGCTAGCAGAAGGCATTTTCTCAGATGCTGTCAGTACGTGCTTGGCCAAAATGGCATGCAATCAACAAGGACATTGTTGGATGACATGTGGAAAGCATGCACGATGACAGAAAACTACAACTCGGTAGAAGGATGGAAAATGGCCTTATGTCAACAAAAGAAGGAGACCAGTTCTGGAAGGAAAGTGACTGTGAGAAAGCTAGCCAACATTGGCTGGGTGAAATTCATCTGGATAATTGACATATCATTTTCTCAGAAATAGAGGTGGCCATGGGACTAACTGCAGCACAAAGACAAGTGTATGGATGTGTGCTGCAATCTCCTGCAACACCATAAGCAGAATCTGGCAGAGTGAGTTTATGTCAGGGTCATGACTGATGATGAAATGTAGCTCCATTGCTAAGAACTGAAAACAAAGACATAATTGGTGCAGTGGAAACACAATGACAGCCATGCTGACGAAATTCTGGAAGATATCCTCAGCTGGCAAGTATATGGACACAGTGTTTTGGGACACGGAAGCAGAGGTGGATCAAGACTATAATCCTGGAGGGGCAATACCATTTTAAAATAAAAGTCAAGGAAAATCTATATATTAAATGAAAGAGGTATTCAGTTTTCCAACTTAGTTTGAATAAATGGCTGGAGCTAGAAGTATCAGTTCAGGTATCAAATTAAAGCATAAAGGAACAAGTAAATTATTCTAAACAAAAGAGAAAAATTATCACATGACCAATAGCTAAACAGAATAACTAATACTCTCAAACTTCAACAAAAGCATAAAGGAATTGCTAACAAAGAGTGAACTAAGTGTGAATTAGTTTGTTATTTAGAGATGACTATGACCTACAAAATAATTTTATTTCAAATAAAAAGCACAAATTTAAGTGTTTTTTAATATAATAAAACAGCAAATATAATTAAAAGCATAATAATTGAAAAATAACTGTACAAATAATAGCAGCAAGACGATCATGATTCTTTCCACATGCCATTCTTTCATCTAAAACAGGGCTTCTTAAACTATGGGTTGCGACCCCATTTGGAGTTGCTTAGCGAAATCTTGGGGTCGCAAGATTTTAATGCAAAATATTGAAAATAATTTGTGAGAGTTTGAAAATGGCACGCTTTGTGTCATAGGTTTCATGAGTTGTGCTTTGTGTCACATTCTGGTGCAGTGAGACAATGGTTCAGCAACACTGATTGTNTGGATTGGTGATGATGTTTGTTAGATGTTTAGCTAGTTCCTGGTGCAGTGATGTAAACTTTTTGTACCAGAAATTGTGAATGTTGTCTGCACCAGGGGTTGCGAAAAAAATCACAATCATAAATGGGGTCGTGAATAAAAAAGTTTAAGAAGCCCTGATCTAAAACAAATTTGAACTCTTCCACTACTATGAAAAAGAATGAACCATTCCCCATCGTTAAAGCCTAGCCTAGCCTATAGAGTAAAACCAATTTTGTATCTATACATCAATTGAGAGAGAGTTTCAGTTTTCTGTCTTAATTTGTGCAAATGACTAGAGCTAAAACTATTGTTCAGGTATAAAATTAAAGCTCTTAAGCTCTAAATCAATGATTTTCAACTGATGTGATAAAAGACGATCATAGGTTGCCGCAAAAATTTTTTGAAGGTTATTAAATAAATTATTTTTGAAAGAAGCCCAAAAGAACAATAACTGTACATGTCAAAATTAAAACCTCTTTAAATTGATTATTTATTACAATGTAAAACTTGTATAAACATATACATAATGTAGTAAAAAATATATATTCATAAGCAAAATTAAATGTGCATAACACAGAGTATTTCATTTAAAATGAAATTTACTTTAAATCAAAATGTATCTATAATTGTCCATATTTAGTTAAAATTATTTTAACTTAGAAATAGTAGGACATTGGGCAGGTTTCTATAGGAAATTATCATGCCATTTTTAAATTCAAATCAAGTCTTAATGTTAATTGCTTTTCTTATGTAAATGAAAATTATTAATTTAAATAACTATTATTATAACCTGCTGCTATTTTAAGGAATAACAATACTGTTTTATTTAATTTACAAAAAATATAAAAAGAATTAGGTTAAGTGTCAAGTAATATGGTGATAGAATGTTTACAAACATAACTTTAAATCATGTGATTTTTTCTGTGGAAATTTGTGCCATGGAAATTTAATTATAGGTTCAAGTATGCCATAAGATATTGAAAAATATTGTTGTAAATGATGCCAATGAAGAAAAATTTGAGAAAGGTGCAATGATTCAGATGTAGTGGAGTAGCAAAGATACAATGTTAAGTTTATGAGAAGGCAAGTAGCAAACATATCAGGCAGATGCATGCCATTTAGTTTTTCTTAACCATTTGAATAACCTGCTGCTCATCACTATTATGAGTTCCTTCTTTGTTTGCTAATTACGTGCTAATTAAAAAACATTATTTTTTTATTTGTTATTTTTTTTTAATAAATTAGTTTTGTCAATATTGACCACAGTGCTATCCATCAACTTTCAGCACCAATCTATTTTTATTTTACTATTACTTCATGATGAGACCAAAATGTGATTCTAACCATCCAATTCATTACTTAATGCCAACTGATGGCTTTCTCAACAAATGCAGCAACTAAAAGAAGAATAGACTTGAACTGTTGGTAGGTTAAGAGTTTTATAACATCCAATGAGATTGCTATGAGGTGGACCAATACTATCCTCACTGTTAATTTGAAACCCTGCTAGTTGAAATTGGTTACCTTGACCTGGATGCAAAATTGGAAGTTGGACCTTGGGACCTGGATGAAAAATTGAAAGAAGCATTGAGAGTGAGGACCAGTGGAAGGAGCCTCGTGGTACCAGAGAACAGATAGATATGAATCACCTGCAAATGGCCTAGAACAGTGTTTCTCAACCTGTAACGAACCGTCGCCCCCTTCAATAAAACCGTTAGGTAGTATCACCCCCTTCACTACAAAATTCCAATGCCGAGGGACAAGGCTAACGCCAAATTCGTACTGCATTGAATGGACTAGTAACCAGTATAATGTTATTTGTTTAATTATTGTACGATATAACGAATAAAATATCTAATTATTCTTAATATAATGTTTTACTATATCGCCCAGAAAATTGCTTTTCCCCCCAAAATATAAATTGTTACCAATCGCCCCCTCAACATGGAAAAACGCCCACATGGGGGCGATATCGCCCCCGTTGAGAAACACTGGCCTAGAATATACTGATGATTTTTGTGTAGAATGCCAAGATTTATTAATAAATGTACTGTATTTTACACTGTACAGTATTTTAATTGAATATTGACCATTGACTTTGACTAGTTCCTGCTAGTTAAATTAAATGCAGAGGCACATTGGTGAGACTTTATAGTGAATCTATCCTCCAGCAATTTGCAAATTTTTTTGTTTTTAGATCAGTTTTGTTTGCATATCATGCTCATTAAACATTTAAATCCAGAAATCTATAAATCTCCAAAATCAATGATGTTAAAGTAGCAAAAGTTAATATTTGTTACTATAATTTGTAATTAATATACAGTAGTTAATTCATATTAACTATATTTACAATATAATATAATACAATATTTATAATTACAAATTACAGTAACAAATGAAGAATAATAAAAAAAAATGTACCATACAAATATGATAAAGAATCAAGAAATATTTATGCATTTAATAAATTTGTAAAAAATAAATTTATATGGCCATCACACAACATATTGCTAGAGGGTGTAACTGTTATTTAATTTTGATCATTTTTGGTACACACTACACATATTGTTAGAAAGTGTTTACTTGTCAAATTTGAATGTGATTAGTCAAGTTTGAAGGGTTGCATATATTAAAAAAATCAGAAAAAGCTCCAAGTAGAGTGTCAATTTCTATTGTCTGATTCTATGTCTTGTTTTCAAGTTGTATCTCATATCATTTTCTGGGAAAACTCTTAGATCTATATCACCAACAGACAATTATACTAAATGTTCTCTGTGATTTGTCTAAGATCTAATCCACAAATTTTCTGAAATTGCTTCATTAAACAATACAATATAAGCACTAGTTGCACTAGGTTTTATGAAGTAAGAAAATTAAACTTGTAAGCATAATTTAATCTCTTATTAAATGTTTCAATAAACCATAAAATATTTTGCATCTTTCTTAATAATTTTAAATCAAAAGTAAAGTGCTTTAATAAAAAATTACAAAATGTAAAAAATTTTAAAGGAAGTTTATGCAATTTTAATGAAAGTAATAAATAATTAATTTATTATTTAATTAAGTAGCTGTAATAAATTTAATATACATTAAATTAGAGAGATTAAGATCATTAAAGAAATACTTTTCTCTGCAAAACTTTTGCAAAATCAATTGAATTTATTTATACTAATAAAATGTAGAAAGAACACAAAATCCCAAATGAGATCAAATTTCAAAATGTACAGTAATCAATGTTTATTTCAAGAGTACATTTTGTAACAAGAGATGAAAGACTATTCAGTAGGGTAAGAACAGCCAATAAAACTGTGTTGTAAAATACAATTCATATAGAGAGAAAATCTCATGTTAATAGAAACGGAAAAAAGTTTGATAGAAGGCAAAGTTCTTGAGCATTCATCCAAAAGAAACAAGAATAATAATAAAAAAAACACTTAAGAAAATTAAGGTGTGAACAGAACAACAAAGGAAGAGGTTCATCTTATCTGCTTCTCCAACATCTCTAATGTTAGGTTATTTGTTTAAATTACACTGATAATATCGTATTAACTTAAAAGACACCAATATTTTTCATCCACCAATAACTATAGTTTATTTGCTAAGATTAGCAATAATAATAAACAACATACACAATTCTGATAAAAATAAATAAAACTGAATAAGAAAAGAAGTTGAAGGCTAAGTTTAAAGCAAATTTAAATCACAACAATCACATAAAAATTTTTGATTATATAAAATAGTTACAGATGCAAATTTTATTTTTCCCGTTTTTACTCCTGAAAAGAAAAAAATCCCTCACTGATCTGAACAGCATTTTATTTATTGCAGGTTGGCAAAATGATTTGAAATTTACCTTATATCAAATAAAAATAAGATTTATTAAACAAACTCCTGTTTAAACAATACATTAATTGATATATTTAGCAGACAAAAATTAAACAAGGTAACTTTCTTAGTTAATTAATAAACACTAACTACGAAAAAATTATTGAAACAATGGCTACTTCTAAATGACAAATATCTAAGTAAGCAAACCAATGATATATGTAATGATATATTTACGATGTAATGATACTGATATATTTCGTTTCATATGAAACGAAATATATCAGTATCATTACATATATCATTGGCTTGCTTAATTATGTGTTAAGTTACACAAAATTTCCGGTCCGTATGTCAAAATACGGACCGGAAATTATGTCCGTTAAATCGAGGTTTTATTGTATTTGTAGTTGATAAGTCAAAATTGATTACGTAATACGATTCCGAATTTACAACAACGATTTGTGAATTAACAAACTTATGCCAAAGTTCTGAAATAAAAATATCCTTCTTTCTTGTTGAAGTTTCATACACTGATGCTAAGTTTACACCAAGGAAACTGATATACTGTAAGTCGTTTAAGCTAGTGTGACACTAATTAAAATATCAACGGAATTGGTTCGACCAAATTAATTTTAAAATGTCATAATTAAATAACATGTGATTAAATAGAAGTTTAAGTTTTCTATTTGTATAAAATCTCGACAGAACGCGATAGATTGCAGTTATTTCTCCTTCATTTTGAAGTTTTCAAGATATTTCCGGAGTATTTTGAATTAAAATTTCACTGTAATCTGCATATCTTTATATAATATTTATATACGTATTTGATTTCTCAATTTAAGTCGCAGAACCCTTTTCACCTTAGTAAAAAACGTTGAAACCCTGAGAATTTTTAATGATAATAAATAAAATAGCAAATAGAAACACCAAAAACAATTTATTGAAAATGCAAAAAAAAAAAAAA
>NW_019384486.1:788848-801270 GCF_000671375.1 Centruroides sculpturatus
GTTTTAAATTCGAATTTGTTATTTCGTATTCGTATTGTATGCGTTTTAGTAGGGTATGCCATGAGAATGGACACTAAGAAGGGATTTTTCTAAATTCTCCCGCGGGGGGAGAGGGAGAGGATTAAGCTTAACCGGAAGAATGGCTTCTACTGTACTATTTTAGATGCGATTTTTTGTTTTTATCTGCGTTTTAGTAGGGTATGCCATGGCAATGCACACTAAGAAGGGATTTTTCGAAATTCCCCTGCGGGCGGGAGAGGGAAAGGATTTAGTCTTCATCGAGTACTTAGGTGTATTAAATTAATAACATTTCAGACATTGTTATAAATATTTTATCTATTTCGATTTTTAAAATGTTCGAACCGTTTTAAATTCGAATTTGTTATTGTGTATTGGTTCGATTATAGAACGATTGTAAACGTTCCAGAAAATTGATCAAATTGAAAATAGTTCGTTTGATTCTCTGCAATTCTCATCATTCTTATCATTCTCAGTGGTAGGTGTTATATAACAATTACTATGGTTGTTGAAATACTGAATATAAATGGGGTTTGCTTGCAAAATCCGCGCAGGCAAAGCCGCGAGTAACAGCTAGTTTATTATAAAGTAGAGATTAAAATTCGTTTTAAAACATACTTTTATACGAAATATTATCTTTTGTCAATGATTTAATGTATTTAATCGAAATATATGCAGCAATAATCATGTTGCAGACAGAGTGAGAAATAAGTAAACAAGAATTCAAATCGGTGTGCATGCTCGCCTGTGCGGCACATAAATTCTCGTGCACGGCAACAATTTGAGCAGTGCGCGGCCGCGCAGCTTAGAGGGAACATTGATCCTTGCCATAATGCGGTTTGCGCGCCAATTTTCCTACGTGCGTTATCAAGCCGAATAGTTTGGCCGAATATACTATTCGTTACAACACTATTAACGATCAATTATTTATTGTGACATCGTCACAATGCCGGACTGGAATTTTTAATCTATTTAATTTAAAATATACTCTATGCCTCAAATTAATAGTGGTTTGCCCCTGTGCATCACACTTTTCCTTTAACAATAGTGGTGCCGGTCATCTATCTAATACCTTTCAAGGGAAAATTTTTGAATTGAAACAACATGACTTCTGCTTTGCATCCGAAGTTCGTATATAGTTAACCTTAGGGGCAGGAGGCTCCGATTTTCATATCTGGCCGCGTCTTTCATCTATCTAACTCCATTCTAGAGATTAAGGAAGACGGACGGACAAAGAACTGACGACAGTAGGAATTTATAGGTCTACAATTTTTTCAAATTGCAACTCAATAATGGAAAGAAATACAGTATATTAATTCAAACATTAATGTGAAGGGTTAAACAGTTGTTGCTACTTAACATAAATGTGTGATTTAACTATAACGGCTGTGAAATTTAACACATTACAGTATTGCTAATGTGAGATTACATTCTTTGTTTAGAAGCTCATTTTAACTTTTTACTACAGATTTTGTTAGAATAAAATCAAGTTGAAATGTCTTCCGATAAAACGTATATCAGGCATATTAAGCTCTATGAGCTTCGGAAAAAATATAACACCGTACAAACAGTTGAAAAAAAAATCGCAATGTTTATGGAAAAAATGTTCCTAAACTTCGAACGTGTCAAATGTGGTTTAAAAAGTTCCGTTCAGAAAATTTTGGAACTAAAGGATGCAAAACTAGAGGGCGCCCAAAAGCTGTCAACGAGAAAAAATTGCAGGAAGAAATTGTTAAAATCGACGAGTAATACTCAGTATATATAACTAAATAAAAATAAAGCAAAGAAAAACACTGAAAACATACGAGCGTAACGCGACAGCGAGAAGTGACTTTGGCGCACAACAGATAACGTTGACGCTTCGAGCTCATTTTTTCACAGCGCACGCAGTTCGAACTCTGAGGCGAATTTTTGTCGAATTTAGCGAAGTATGAGGTACATACCACTGTATCTCCTAGACATTAATGTAGCGAGTAAATCGTTGCCAAATAAACCATTTTGAGTCCCTTTTCATATTCTGTAAGTAGTTTAATTTTGTTTCCAGTTGTAAAAGACATGGAAACCATAACAATGTAGAATCACCCCGTTTATAATATACATATTAGGGTGGTCTTATTTAAGTTTTGGGAAGTTGGATGGAGCACATTTTCAATTTTTTGAAACATTTTGAAGAACATCTTGTTCCATTATTAAAAAATTTATGAAAAGTTTAGTTAGTTTTGAATAATATTTAACGGGTCGTTACTATGATCTGAAAAATCTCAATTTGTCATAATGCTGAGCGTAGGACCACTCAGTATTGAAATAGAAATCCTACGCAAGTACAACAGTAGGAGCGCAATGTTGTTACCTCATGTTCTATAATAGTCCATATCGGATCCTCTGGAAAAACGTAGTTGTAGAACCTTCCAGAATGTTCTACAACTTTCTGGAACAATCTAAGACCTAGACTCTAGGTCTTAGATTGTTCCAGACTATACTATACTATAAATTTAGACTACTTGAGTTAGTGATTTCAAACAGCCAGAGTGCAATTCACCCAAGAGTGATCTTCCAGTAAGTTGTGTAAGAACACAAGAGAAATGTTCTGTTAGGAGATTATAATATAGTGCATTCCCAGTTTGTAAGTTTCTAGTGTAAACTGAGACTGACTTACGACTGGTTATTTTATGAAGATATAGATGGCTACTGTTACGCCTGGTATACATAAAATGACGAGTATTTGTCTAATCGGACAACAATCACATCAAATATCTAGAAGAAAGCTACCTTCGAAGCAAGAAAGTAATGGTGAAAAGTTGGTTGCCTTTGGTTTATTCGATAAAAGAGTATCAAGAGATATAAAAGCCGAAATGATTCGAACTCTCCAGAATCCCAAAACGAGCGACAGTCGATTAGGATAGCATCTTGGAAAAAAGTTTCGACTATTTTGTATCAGCAATAGTTTGAAGATTTAAGTCTTGACTCGAAATTCACAGAATTAGATCTCTAACTATGGCTACATTGTGGACTACATTGCCATAAAATATGCATCAGGTCCATCAAATACAATAACGATACGGCTTAACATGGAGTTGCCGATCGAAGAATATACCTCGAATGAAAAGCAAAACCAATTTCTTCTGCAGGTTGTCAGTGATCAACAGAAGAGAGATCCAGACTTTATCAAAAAGGCGCTTATCAATAATAATAATAATAATTATTATTATTGATAAGCGCCATGTTAAGTCACCAGTTGAACATATCAATACTCATACAGTAGAATAATAATAATTTACTGTACGCTTACCAATAATTATTATTATTATTGGTAAGCGTACAGTAAATTATTATTATTCTACTGTATGAGTATTGATATGTTCAACTGGTGACTTAACATGGAAATTACTAACTGTAAATTTTAAATGCTTGGTACTGCATTCCCTTGTATTTTGCTTATAATAAAGTATATTTAATATTTCAAACTTTGGTTGTAACCTCTAATTTCATCTAGTCAGACAAATTTTGGGAATATCAATTTTTTTTTTTTTTTTTACTTTCTCGGCCGTTATATATTTAACACGGAAAAGTATTGGAATCGTGTCAAATTTGACTCTGGGTTTTTTTCTGCAAATCTCGACGTCTTGAGACTTCCTGAACCCAAGAAAGTCAAAAACACGGAAAAAAAATTTCGTGCGCGCGCGCGTGTGTTGGCGTCTATTTCATTTAATATCTCAGGATGGGTAAAGATTAAGAAACGAAATTCGGCATAACAACTTGTATATAAGGGGTGTTGATGCTATTAAATTTTGGTGATTAAAATTCGAGTAGGTTAATTAAAGGAGCAATTATTTATTGTAGCATCGTCATAATGCCCATCTGAAATTTTTTAGATCTCGATGCACAATGCTCTTGATTTTAGTAGTGATCTTGCCCCTATACATTATATTTTCCTGTTAACAAGAGACTCATGCCGGTCATATCATATCTGACTCTTCTGGAGAAAATTGTTGAATTAAAATAACGTGACTTCCGGTCCAAACCGAAAGTTCGTATATAGTTAACGTAATCTCCGGTTCCTAAGCTTTCCATTTCTGATCTCAACTTTCATCTACCTAACTAGGTTCTCGAGATTAAGGAAGGACGGTCGGGCAGACAAACAACAGTGGAATTTATAGGTCTGCAATTTTAAAATGATCCATAAATTTCCACTGGCGTCCGTCTGTTTGTCGTTCCTACATTTTTTGCCGAGAAAATTACGCAACTCGTTGCTGGAGAAAGTTAATAAAAAGTAGGAAAAAAGTCAAAATTATTGTACATGTCGTTTAACACTTTAGATATTTAAATTTTGGTGTATCACAAAACTCGTGAACTGTGTAAAGGTATATACAGGGTGTATCAGAATGACGTTTTAAAAATTTGAGGGATTATAGAGGATGAAATTTTGAACGTTTAGATATAGGGGACCTATAGCTGGAAATTTGAACTAAAGTGTCTACAGCGGTAGGAAGTGTTTGATCGCCCTTCACTTTGGTAGCTACACTTCCGTCCATTGACGTCATGTTATTGTTGCGGATGGAAGACTGTAAACACACAACTACAGTGGTCTAACTGAGCCTGTGTACAGGACGTTGTGTACTTAGTGCTTGTCGTCCTTCAGGTCACACCTTGCATCCACTGGCGCTTTGCTGTAAACACACAGCTAGTAAACGTGAGTCCCTTGTGTACGCAACACCTGTAGGAACAGTTCATGATCTTACGGAGCGCATTTTTACAGCATTTAATACCATCAGAGGGAAGCGTAGCATCTTACAGAGGGTCGGACAAAACATGATTCGTCGTTGCACATTATGTAACAAAATTGGTGGTCGTCACATTGAACATTTACTCTAAAATAGTACAGCCACTGATTCGATGTACAGCTTGATTGTACACTACTGTTTTGTCAATAAAACTTGTCATAAATACTGTAATTTGCTGTTTCATTCAGCATACCGACCGCATAGAACATGCAAAGTGCTGTAGAAACTTTATATCACATTTCCGGCTATAGGTTCCTTATATCAAAACGTTCAGAATTTCATCCTCTACATACCCCAAATTTTTAAAACATCATTCTGATACACTCTGTATATTAGAGTGGTCCTTGTTATAAGAGCTAAAAACAAAAGCTGTAGTTTGCATAGAGGCACTTGCTTAAACTGTTCACATCCAGATATAACAAAATTTAAAAAAAGCGTAACATTTAATTATTGAAATAGTAAATGTATTAGAAGAATGCATTAAATAATGCACAAGGCTATAAATTATCACTTACGTAATGCACTGCGCCAAAAGTTCGCTTCAGTCTGCAAGCTGCTTATGTGTAGACATAAATATGAATTAGTGGTGGGAATTGAACGCATTCTGTGAGGAAGTTGTATACGTACCAATCGTATCGAAAAAAGTAACGTTATGTAATGAAACGTGTTATGACTTTTTTCAGTATATTTTTAGAAAAATAAACGCACATTACTACATACGTTCTAAAAGTTTCGCGAAAACTCTGGAATTAGTCTGAACAGCTGTTTGGGAAACGCTATTCTACCGTAATTCGGTAATGTTGCATATTAAAAGTTATAATTATTATTAATTCTTTGCATTTGATGACTGGTGCATTCAATTCTTTATATTAAAAATATGAGGCTATCTATTACGATGTTTTTCTATAATTTATTGTCACCAATGACTTTTTCACCCAATTTTATCTATCACGACATTTTCACTGCCATATTTTTCAAGAAATTCTTCAAGTCTATTTATAATGATTACTAAACAATGAAAAACACACACAGAATCGTTAATTATTGCAAAAATTTCATTTTAAATTCGTTTTAAATTTCAGTTCTCATATAACTCTGTAGATAAGATAAGATAATGTATTTTTTATAGAATTAAATTTTGTTTCTAAAGAATTGACAAATTTATACAGTAAGTTAATATAAATTCATAAACTGATTCATTTAAGCAAGAACTAATAAGAGAGAATGTAAAAAACTTCGAGAAAAAGAGTTGTTGGAAGAAGACACGTGTCGTCCAGGAAAATCGGTCGCGTGGAAGAATCATACCGATTTATTCGAGGAAAAAATCGTTTAGAGAAAGAACTGCCTGAAGAAGAGTTGTCCGGGAACAAATAATACGAGAATTCTCCTGAATGAATTGTTTGATACTTTCTCGACTATACGAATTTCACTTTAACAGGAAGTATATATTTATTATAGATAAAAGACAATATTCATCATTACAAAATTTTCAATGTTCAATACTAGAAAGATACGATATACTGTGTAAAATGTAATTTTTCCCAATGAACCAATATTCTACTCGACGTAACTCCTCATGGATTAGTGTGTGCCGATAACCAAACCGTTTATATATAGTTAGGGCCTCCAGCTCTACCTAAGCTTTCCATTTCTGGTCTCGATTTTCGTCTATCTAATTCCGTTATCGAAATTATAACCGATGTATCAAATCGAAATCGTTACACATTTACAACAACGATATACCGAACCCCATATATTTTTTCAATATAAACATTCTAAAATATATAATATCGATATCGAGCTTGATACCAAGATATGGATTTAGAACCTTCTAAAAGAAAAGGCGTTAAATTTTTAACAAACAGAAATTTATATTATTCCAGAACTTAACATTCACGCTTATGATAAGGAAGAAAATATTAAGTTGTTTAGATTTTATTATTTTATAACTGAGTCGAGAAATGTGAAAAATCGATCCAACATTCGTAACCAGAATATACATTATACTATAGCGGTTTTCCAGATTATTGAGATCTACCGATCTCTTCAAAAATCAAAATGTTTGCTTACCCATTTATAAAGGGTCAGCTCTGGACATCAGTATATTAAGAATCAGCTTAAGGGGTAAATTTTCAGGGACAACATTTTGCAAAATTAATTCTATAAAAAATAAAGAAATTACAATTAAAGTAAGATATCTAACTTTAAGAAAATGTTTTGTATTTAAACTAAAAAATATTTGTCTGAATTAATTTTTAATATAGGCAACAAAAGTTTTGGTCAACCATCAGGTTCCTACGATGATATATTACATACATGTAGCCTATATTTTAATGTACAGTACTGTATTTTAAAAAAATATTTATTTTAAATATTGTATTTAAAAAAAGGTTTTCCGGAAAAAGAAAATTCAAACTTTTGTGTGTGAAGAACTCAATTTTATTCTTATTAGTTTCTCACAGAAATCGCTTTTTATATAATTTGTGATATCTCAGAAAAACACATGTTAATACTAACTTAGCCAATAAATTATGAAAATAAAATGAAATTCAATTCAATTAACGTATGAATTTGAAGATTATTTTAACGTGACAAAAAGAAAAATTGCTTTAATCGACTTATACAACTCTATAAAAAGACATTTTTTAGAGTCAATAAAAAATTTGACTAGTGACGAAATTCTTAAAAGAAAAACTTTTAATTTTAATTCATTATTATTGAATCATTGAAAGATTATAGTCTACAGTACCGTCGAAACGAGTACAGTAGAACCTCGAAAACTCGGCTCTCGATAACCCGGCACTCCGGATAACTCGGGCACACCCTGGCAGGGCAAAAAAATCCTTAGTTAATTAATTTTCATTATAGACAGCTTTATAAAAGTATAAATGCTCTCATAAAGTATTTTTCTGAGGTCTGTCTTATCAGGTAAATTACTGTACACAGTGTATTCATTAATTTTCATTTTCATGTAGTAAAGGCTCTATGNGATGATGCGATGAGATATAAATAATTTAGAAAAATTCTGTTCTCCCATTTTTTGTTTGAATAAGGAAATTACTCGCTTATTTTTTCCTGTCACTGCTGCCACAACACTTCAGAAAATAATATTCAATTTAAACTAGACGAATTACATCGAAAAATATTTATTTATAATTTCTTCTAAACATCTCGCGGGCCGGATAGAAACTTTTCGCGGGCCGTAGCTGGCCCGCGGGCCGGGGGTTGCCCACCGTTGGTCTACAGTACCGTTGAAACGAGTATTACAAATTAATATTTTGTTTCTTGTATAGAAGAACATGATAACGTTATTACAAAATATTATTAAAATAAAAATGAAGTTTGCATTTAAATATGATTGCTGTTATTTGCTATGAAATAATGGAAACAATAAAATTACTTCATATCATGTAAATATATTATACAAAAAGCACAAAATAAAGAAATATACGAATAAAACGTAGCGAAAATACTTAACAATGTTTTTTCTTTTGAAATTATCATCATTACCGTATTATTACTACTATTTATTTTTTAAAATTTCCTTATCTTGAGTTAACGAGCAAAAATTTCAACTTAATAATAAATTATTATTTAACATCCAGCTACCGATTTAATTCAAATATCTCATTCAAGTCAACAGAATAGAAACTTCTTTGTCACGAAGGAAATAAATGTACATTTAGACAGCACTTATCAAATTTAAATCATCGACTTCAATGACGGTAATTTATTTATTTTCAAAATTTGTAATTGAATAAAGTAAATACTAAAAACTAATTAAAATAAATTAAGATAATATTAAAACTTGTAATTTTAATTCATTAACCTTTGTAAATACTATTTACATTTAAATGTGCATTTTTTAAATTTACGACATAGACTTTTTAACACTGTACTTCTATAATCTAATTCAATTCATAAAAAAACCAACAATTTCAAAAACGCTGCTTTTAAATAATATAATTTTATAATCCAAATATTGTTTTATATATACTGTATCTAAAACATAATATATGTAACTAATATAAATCCGATACACAAACAAACACGTCTCATTTTACAAACGACCAGTTTACGATATTCGTTTTTATACAATTTCGATTTCCGAGTATTCTATTCTACATTTACTAGAAAAGTCAAACGATTTAGATCCTCAATATCCAGTCATTCCAGATCCATTTTGGAGCATCGACTTAATCTAAGACCTGTAATTTAAGACAAAATTGTTGTGTACATCAAAGAAAAAATAAATAAATGAAAATCATTTTTCTCTAATGGAATTTCAAACAATTACTCAATAACTCTTCACTTTTCCCATAATTTGATGACACGTTACCCATCATCTCATCCGATCTCGTATTTCTTTCCGTCTTTCTTTTGTATCAACTACTAAGTTCAAAACAACATCAACTATTTCCGTCTCACTCACCTTCTCTCTTCCCATTCAATTTATTTTTAACGATGATTGTTAAGAAGTAACATTAAAAACTAAGTTTTATATTTTCGTGTTATTGTTTATTTATTTTATGATGAAATATTTAATAACACATTATGTGGTAAACTTTGTTAGTTTGTCAAGAATTATAAATACATATATTTATTCTTACGATGCATATCTGAAGTACTGTATATATTGAACCTTGTTATAGATCTACGCTAAAAACTTTTCTTTTACCTTGCAATGCGATATGATGAAACGAGTTGTAGAGCATTATATATATAATGCTCTATATTATTTCTGTATATTTTGATGAAAAAGATAATATTTTTTGAATAATTTTCCCATTTAAATGACCGATTCAAATTTAAGAGAATTCGCTTTATGAGTTTTCAGAAACCTATTACGCTTATAAATCGTGGGAAAGTTATATATGTGAAGATAAATTATTGTTTTTCATATGATTATTTCCATGAATTCCAATCAAATTTTAAATTATTTTCAATAATCCAAATAAATTCAATTAATGGTTAAAACTAATAAGTGATTGTATTCGTACTACACTCGTATTAATTAAGTAGGCGACACAAAACCTCCAAAAAGTAGACTATCCAATTCACATTTGTTAAATACAACATTCTCTTTCTATCATCTTTTCAATTTCGCGGCCTAAATAGTCATTCTAATTTTTAATTATTGAAAAAAATATTTTATTATTAAATTGTCTAAAATTTACAACTCATTAACTTACCGTAAATAAATATATAAACTGCAAGGTAAACTTACTTATGAAATTATGATAATTAGAATCACAAAAGACTTTTGCTAGAAATTAGTAAATGATAAATAACTAACTAACATTAATTTCCAATTTTTTATATACAGGTATATTATTATTAAAAAATGAATGATGCACTTATAGCAGACGTTAATTAAATCTTAAATTTATCTCTGTTCCTAACTCTGTATATCTATAAAAGTAAATATGAATCAAAAACTGTTTTCATATATCAAAATGCAATATTTTTCAACAGTGTGCTTTCGAGATTTAGATTTTAAATTATTTTTTTCACAAAAGTAGAAAAATTTAATGTATATAAATTAGAAAAGTACTTACAGGTGAAAAAATATCGCGACTTTTTTTCGCAGTTTCAACATTTTCATAAAAATTTTGTCTCTGAGCCAATCGTTCAACGCTAGCATATCTGTAAACAGGAGAAGTTGGAGAAGGTAGCTGTCCGCTGGGAGATAGAGATCTAATTCCTTGAGGTGTTAACAACGAAGAAACACTTAGTTTTTCATTTTTATGACTATCGATAGGTAAATTATTAGGACGACGAAACGAATTTCTTATTCTTTCTATGGATGTTGTAGAAGTAGAGCGTGTGATCATATCGCGCGACATTTCCGAATATTACTAAACCAAGATTGGAAAGAATACTGACGGAGGTGATCTGATTTATCTGTTCGATTGCACGTTAGGGTATCACGCAATCACGTGCGAGCAAATGGCTAACCAAAGCTTGCAATCAATCAAGAGCGGAGGGTAAGTGATATGTCAGTGCACGCATCAAAGTTAAACATCATCACTTAAGACTAATTTTATATTCTCTTCCGTATCACTATATTACTTGTACTTTTGTAATTAATAATATTCTTAATGTTAAAATGAATAAGTAAAATTATGATATTAAATTAAAACTTTTATTTATTAAATCTTATTAATATTAAATAAGATACTGTTCTAACATAATTGTTTCTAAACGTCAGCATTGCTATTTACTTTAGTAATTGAAATATTATATGTAAATATAAATTAAATCAGCAGTTCCCAAAGGATTCTGATTTTAACTACAAAATCACATCTAAAAGTATCGCTACTAGACTCAAAAATCGCAGTTTTTTAAAATATAATAAAGTAAATAAACAGACTTATTTGATAAATAAGCAGGAATAATTCTCATTATTTTTAAATAAGCGTTTCTTTTATAAAGAAAAATATGTATATTTAAGTTTTATCTCTTGGTTTACTCTGTTTGTTGATTTATTACAAGAAACTAGTACTAAATGTAGCCATTAATTTTTTTTCAATTTTTATATTGGCAAAAAAATTAATGGTACATTTACTGCTATCAAATTACAAGTCATATATTTTCCTTGCACAGACATAAAATAAAATACGTTATTAACAATTAAATATTCGTATCATAAAAGTGAACGAAAAGACACGTGCTCCAAACAGCACAATAAGAATTGTGGAATTATATTTCTTGTATATTTTAACTCTAAAATAAAAAAATCCAGCAACGAGTTGCTTAACTTCCCGGCGACATTTGGTGATGCCATCTGTTATAATATTTTATTATTAAATTTTTTTCAATATATTTTTAACTATTATAAAATGACAAAAAACTTAATTTTGAGGGCAGGGATGGGTTTTATAAAATAATTGTAAATGCCAATAACAAGTGAAATCGTCATTAAGTCCGACTCTACTGGAGCTTTACTTGTTATTAGTATTTACAATATTTTTTATAAAAGCCATCCCTACCCCAAAAGTAGGCTATTTGCCATTTTATAATACTAGTTAATTTAAAAATAAAATAGCATAACAGCTGGCGCCACCAAATGTTGCCGGGAAAATTAAGCAACTTGTTGCTGGAAATTTTAAGTACAGTAGAGCATCGATTATCCGACCCCCGATTAACCGTCACATCGGTTAACCGACCGTTCTAGTCGGCAAATTTCAAATGCCCGCTAGTGATGTGGCATTACAATATTTGGCTATATCTTGGCTACTTTAATATTACTTTTGTTAAATATTTGCGTATTTTAGTTGGCATTAACGGCTGGATCATTGAAGGGAGGCCAATATTTAAACGAGACTTAATTTTCTAATTATGAGTGGTTGTTTGTTTCGTGAGCAATAAAATAATTTTAAAATAATTTTTAACGATACAATAGCGACGATTATTATTTTAAAAAATTTTTGTTAGGCTTAACAATTATGAAAATTCAACACGAAGTAGGTTAATAGCGATATACTAATATACTAATTACATGGGATATAATAATATACTACACTAATAATGGATTTTTTCATACTTTTCGGTTATCCGACTTTTCAATTATCCGACCAACCCCAGTCCCCAATTAGGGCGGATAATCGAGGCTCTACTGTA
>NW_019384486.1:801792-803048 GCF_000671375.1 Centruroides sculpturatus
AAAAAAAAACATTTATTGTTAACAAGCAGCATAATCTCTTAGAGCTCACTCTAATGCTAGTACTAGGAGTGGACAATAAAGTGATGTCAAAATGCCAAGGACATCTTTTGCATTTTGACATCTCTATTTAAATAAGATTTTAAACTTCTAAAAACCTTAGTTTAATTCAATATCAATTTAACTAATAAAAAAAATAAAATAATAATACAAAAAAAAAAACATTTATTGTTAACAAGCAGCATAATCTCTTAGAGCTCACTCTAATGCTAGTACTAGGAGTGGACAATAAAGTGATGTCAAAATGCCAAGGACATCTTTTGCATTTTGACATCTCTATTTAAATAAGATTTTAAACTTCTAAAAACCTTAGTTTAATTCAATATCAATTTAATTTATTGAATAATATAATTATAAAGCTAGATATTCCTGTCTGGTTTAATTTTAAATACAGTATTAATAAAAATAATATTTTTATGCTCCTATTTTATTATGCAATTTTTTTACATATGTTTATTATTATATTGTATTAATTTCTGTTCAATCAAAGGGTGTCATATAAAGGGCTCAATCATCTTGTTCAGGGTTAAGCACCAGCCTTGTGTATAATGATAATATAGTTCAAAAATTGATTCTTATGGGTAGACTTTTTGAACAAATAATGATTATGAATAAAAAAAAATATTACATACTTAAACTATCATTGGATTTACTAACATTATATAATTAAAAATAATCATCTAATCTTAGTCAACCCAAAAACAAACCATGAAATAGGCAAATGACAAAAATAAAATAATTTTTAAAAAATATTTTAATATATTTTATACTAGCAGACCCCCCACGCGTTGTTGTGGCTCAAAATGTATCTATTATAAATGTATAACACTTCCCCCGTGGGGGGGAAATTTTTCGAAAAATTTCTTCTTAGTGTACATTCTCTTGACGTACCCTATTAAAACGCAATCAAAAACGCAAAAACCCGCATCTAAAATAATATAATAGAAGCCAAGTTTTTCACAGTAAGCCTTAATTCTGTCTCTCTCCCTTGCGGTGGAATATCGAAAAATTACTTCTTAGTGTACATTCTGTTGACGTACCCTATTAAAACGCAATCAAAAACGCAAAAACCCGCATCTAAAATAGTATAATAGAAGCCAAGTTTTTCACAGTAAGCCTTAATCCTGTCTCTCTCCCTTGCGGTGGAATATCGAAAAATTACTTCTTAGTGTACATTCTGTTGACGTACCCTATTAAAA
>NW_019384486.1:804072-808743 GCF_000671375.1 Centruroides sculpturatus
TTCTCCCATTTTTTGTTTGAATAAGGAAATTACTCGCTTATTTTTTCCTGTCACTGCTGCCACAACACTTCAGAAAATAATATTCAATTTAAACTAGACGAATTACATCGAAAAATATTTATTTATAATTTCTTCTAAACATCTCGCGGGCCGGATAGAAACTTTTCGCGGGCCGTAGCTGGCCCGCGGGCCGGGGGTTGCCCACCGTTGGTCTACAGTACCGTTGAAACGAGTATTACAAATTAATATTTTGTTTCTTGTATAGAAGAACATGATAACGTTATTACAAAATATTATTAAAATAAAAATGAAGTTTGCATTTAAATATGATTGCTGTTATTTGCTATGAAATAATGGAAACAATAAAATTACTTCATATCATGTAAATATATTATACAAAAAGCACAAAATAAAGAAATATACGAATAAAACGTAGCGAAAATACTTAACAATGTTTTTTCTTTTGAAATTATCATCATTACCGTATTATTACTACTATTTATTTTTTAAAATTTCCTTATCTTGAGTTAACGAGCAAAAATTTCAACTTAATAATAAATTATTATTTAACATCCAGCTACCGATTTAATTCAAATATCTCATTCAAGTCAACAGAATAGAAACTTCTTTGTCACGAAGGAAATAAATGTACATTTAGACAGCACTTATCAAATTTAAATCATCGACTTCAATGACGGTAATTTATTTATTTTCAAAATTTGTAATTGAATAAAGTAAATACTAAAAACTAATTAAAATAAATTAAGATAATATTAAAACTTGTAATTTTAATTCATTAACCTTTGTAAATACTATTTACATTTAAATGTGCATTTTTTAAATTTACGACATAGACTTTTTAACACTGTACTTCTATAATCTAATTCAATTCATAAAAAAACCAACAATTTCAAAAACGCTGCTTTTAAATAATATAATTTTATAATCCAAATATTGTTTTATATATACTGTATCTAAAACATAATATATGTAACTAATATAAATCCGATACACAAACAAACACGTCTCATTTTACAAACGACCAGTTTACGATATTCGCTTTTATATAATTTCGATTTCCGAGTATTCTATTCTACATTTACTAGAAAATTCAAACGATTTAGATCCTCAATATCCAGTCATTCCAGATCCATTTTGGAGCATCGACTTAATCTAAGACCTGTAATTTAAGACAAAATTGTTGTGTACATCAAAGAAAAAATAAATAAATGAAAATCATTTTTCTCTAATGGAATTTCAAACAATTACTCAATAACTCTTCACTTTTCCCATAATTTGATGACACGTTACCCATCATCTCATCCGATCTCGTATTTCTTTCCGTCTTTCTTTTGTATCAACTACTAAGTTCAAAACAACATCAACTATTTCCGTCTCACTCACCTTCTCTCTTCCCATTCAATTTATTTTTAACGATGATTGTTAAGAAGTAACATTAAAAACTAAGTTTTATATTTTCGTGTTATTGTTTATTTATTTTATGATGAAATATTTAATAACACATTATGTGGTAAACTTTGTTAGTTTGTCAAGAATTATAAATACATATATTTATTCTTACGATGCATATCTGAAGTACTGTATATATTGAACCTTGTTATAGATCTACGCTAAAAACTTTTCTTTTACCTTGCAATGCGATATGATGAAACGAGTTGTAGAGCATTATATATATAATGCTCTATATTATTTCTGTATATTTTGATGAAAAAGATAATATTTTTTGAATAATTTTCCCATTTAAATGACCGATTCAAATTTAAGAGAATTCGCTTTATGAGTTTTCAGAAACCTATTACGCTTATAAATCGTGGAAAAGTTATATATGTAAAGATAAATTATTGTTTTTCATATGATTATTTCCATGAATTCCAATCAAATTTTAAATTATTTTCAATAATCCAAATAAATTCAATTAATGGTTAAAACTAATAAGTGATTGTATTCGTACTACACTCGTATTAATTAAGTAGGCGACACAAAACCTCCAAAAAGTAGACTATCCAATTCACATTTGTTAAATACAACATTCTCTTTCTATCATCTTTTCAATTTCGCGGCCTAAATAGTCATTCTAATTTTTAATTATTGAAAAAAATATTTTATTATTAAATTGTCTAAAATTTACAACTCATTAACTTACCGTAAATAAATATATAAACTGCAAGGTAAACTTACTTATGAAATTATGATAATTAGAATCACAAAAGACTTTTGCTAGAAATTAGTAAATGATAAATAACTAACTTACATTAATTTCCAATTTTTTACATACAGGTATATTATTATTAAAAAAATGAATGATGCACTTATAGCAGACGTTAATTAAATCTTAAATTTATCTCTGTTCCTAACTCTGTATATCTATAAAAGTAAATATGAATCAAAAACTGTTTTCATATATCAAAATGCAATATTTTTCAACAGCGTGCTTTCGAGATTTAGATTTTAAATTATTTTTTTCACAAAAGTAGAAAAGTTTAATGTATATAAATTAGAAAAGTACTTACAGGTGAAAAAATATCGCGACTTTTTTTCGCAGTTTCAACATTTTCATAAAAATTTTGTCTCTGAGCCAATCGTTCAACGCTAGCATATCTGTAAACAGGAGAAGTTGGAGAAGGTAGCTGTCCGCTGGGAGATAGAGATCTAATTCCTTGAGGTGTTAACAACGAAGAAACACTTAGTTTTTCATTTTTATGACTATCGATAGGTAAATTATTAGGACGACGAAACGAATTTCTTATTCTTTCTATGGATGTTGTAGAAGTAGAGCGTGTGAGTGACTTAACATGGAAATTACTAACTGTAAATTTTAAATGCTTGGTACTGCATTCCCTTGTATTTTGCTTATAATAAAGTATATTTAATATTTCAAACTTTGGTTGTAACCTCTAATTTCATCTAGTCAGACAAATTTTGGGAATATCAATTTTTTTTTTTTTTTTACTTTCTCGGCCGTTATATATTTAACACGGAAAAGTATTGGAATCGTGTCAAATTTGACTCTGGGTTTTTTTCTGCAAATCTCGACGTCTTGAGACTTCCTGAACCCAAGAAAGTCAAAAACACGGAAAAAAAATTTCGTGCGCGCGCGCGTGTGTTGGCGTCTATTTCATTTAATATCTCAGGATGGGTAAAGATTAAGAAACGAAATTCGGCATAACAACTTGTATATAAGGGGTGTTGATGCTATTAAATTTTGGTGATTAAAATTCGAGTAGGTTAATTAAAGGAGCAATTATTTATTGTAGCATCGTCATAATGCCCATCTGAAATTTTTTAGATCTCGATGCACAATGCTCTTGATTTTAGTAGTGATCTTGCCCCTATACATTATATTTTCCTGTTAACAAAGACTCATGCCGGTCATCTATCTGACTCTTCTGGAGAAAATTGTTGAATTAAAATAACGTGACTTCCGGTCCAAACCGAAAGTTCGTATATAGTTAACGTGATCTCCGGTTCCTAAGTTTTCCATTTCTGATCTCAACTTTCATCTACCTAACTAGGTTCTCGAGATTAAGGAAGGACGGTCGGGCAGACAAACAACAGTGGAATTTATAGGTCTGCAATTTTAAAATGATCCATAAATTTCCACTGGCGTCCGTCTGTTTGTCGTTCCTACATTTTTTGCCGAGAAAATTACGCAACTCGTTGCTGGAGAAAGGTAATAAAAAATAGGAAAAAAGTCAAAATTATTGTACATGTCGTTTAACACTTTAGATATTTAAATTTTGGTGTATCACAAAACTCGTGAACTGTGTAAAGGTATATACAGGGTGTATCAGAATGACGTTTTAAAAATTTGAGGGATTATAGAGGATGAAATTTTGAACGTTTAGATATAGGGGACCTATAGCTGGAAATTTGAACTAAAGTGTCTACAGCGGTAGGAAGTGTTTGATCGCCCTTCACTTTGGTAGCTACACTTCCGTCCATTGACGTCATGTTATTGTTGCGGATGGAAGACTGTAAACACACAACTACAGTGGTCTAACTGAGCCTGTGTACAGGACGTTGTGTACTTAGTGTTTGTCGTCCTTCAGGTCACACCTTGCATCCACTGGCGCTTTGCTGTAAACACACAGCTAGTAAACGTGAGTCCCTTGTGTACGCAACACCTGTAGGAACAGTTCATGATCTTACGGAGCGCATTTTTACAGCATTTAATACCATCAGAGGGAAGCGTAGCATCTTACAGAGGGTCGGACAAAACATGATTCGTCGTTGCACATTATGTAACAAAATTGGTGGTCGTCACATTGAACATTTACTCTAAAATAGTACAGCCACTGATTCGATGTACAGCTTGATTGTACTCTACTGTTTTGTCAATAAAACTTGTCATAAATACTGTAATTTGCTGTTTCATTCAGCATACCGACCGCATAGAACCAGGGTGGCCAAGCTCCTTGATAGTCCGAGCCATTTTTCAAAATTTGAAATTTTTCGCGAGCCGCAATTAAATACGTATTAAAAAGGTATGCAAAAAATTCCAGATTACAAATTATATCCGTAGCAAGAGAGATACAAATTGTTTCCTCCAGAGCACAATGTCAACTGTCCGTTGCAATGACAGTTTACAAATTCAAAATCTGTCTGGAGTCGGTCGATAACGGACGATTACGCCACTGTTTATGTTCGTTC
>NW_019384486.1:810748-819093 GCF_000671375.1 Centruroides sculpturatus
CCTTCTTAGTGTACATTCTGTTGACGTACCCTATTAAAACGCAATCAAAAACGCAAAAAAACCGCATCTAAAATAGTATAAATAGAAGCAAAGTTCTTTACGGTAAGTCTTAATTCTAACCATCTCCCTTCAGTGAGGGGAATTTCGACACATATATTATATAAAAACACGTGCGTATTCGAATGCAGCGTTGTGTCAAAATTTCAAACGAATCGGTAGGAACAAACGAACATTACATTTTTATTTATATAGATAGATAGAAGATGATCTGCTTTAGTTCATTTTCACAGAAAAGCAAACTTAGGGCGTCGTACTCGTAGCGCCATCTGTTGGACATAAAAGCCTTAACCTAGATTATATTTTTTAATTTATATAAATGTTTATCGGAATAATGTACAGCCTATGTCCACCCCGAGGTTCCATTCTAAATATTGGTGAAAGAATTTTTGAAATCGGATGAGTAGTTTCGGAGATTACCTGTTGCAAAGAAAGTTACATACATACATACAAACATTACCTCTTTATAATATATTAGTATAGATTATGAATTGTTAAACATTGACATCAAAATTTAATAAAATTGCCCATATATATTTTTACAGTAATTTACATATTTTCCAAGTGTAAATTAAATCATTACCATGAAGTTTACAAAAACAAAGATTAAAAAATCAGAGTTTATGATCATAAAGCATTTTCGGAATTCCATGAGTATTTTATGTCATTAGAAAGAAGACAAAATGAAGAAATTAAACATATAATCGTAGTTTTTGATGTAGTGCTGACAGTTTCACAGTTTTAGAATAAAAACGCGTTCGTTTTTTTAATGTGCCCTCTAGACAGGGATGCATAACCTCATTTAAACTGGCATACTGGTTTTTACCATATGGAAATATCTGATTTTATGGTCTTTCCCAGATAGACCAGAATGCCGGTCATTCTGCGAAAATATGGTATAAACTCCCATTGTCGTCTATCATTCCTTTAATCTCTAGAACGGAGTTAGATAAATGACTGGCATGACGCCATTATTAACGGAAAAGTATGATGTAGAGGGGCAAAACACTAAAATTTGAAATGAAGAGCATATACCGTATTTACTCACATATAAGACGAGGCTTTTATTCATTTTTGATTGCTTCAAAAACCTAGGTCATCCTATACGCGCGAACGAAGGATTCTTTTCATTTTTGCAATATTTTTTGTGAACCATGTGTTCGCATTTTTTACCGGATGCTCACCCTCTGGTGTTTAAAAACAAAAGTATTTTATCTGGGTCGTTTAAATCGTTCTTGTGTATTGTCAGGAGTAAAGATGAATCACCAAACGATCGCCTAAATATCGGGCTATAATAAGGCTAATTAAATGATTGGTATAAAGTAATTTGACACTAGAGATAGACGTTAGGTGCCATCTCTTAAGTAAATTAATGACAACTTTGAGATGTTATCATTTATGTAAAGACAAATAGCAATAGGAAAAGCAAAGCTCTGGAATCAAATTCCAATTTGAAATTCCTAAATCACATGGGAGCCTGATATAAGTTTTAATCCATTACCGCGTGAAAACAGATGATTATTCGGAAATCAGAATTCGGAGAAACTCATAAGTGTAATCGACGGAGAGAGGATTCGAGTGTTAAGAATTGGCAAAAAAGGTTCCCGATTGTCCAATTTTACATGAATAAATTATGTTGTTGGTTTTTCAAGATTTTTCCTTAAAGTTTAACAAAATGCCGGTAATTTTTGCTGGACAATGTGTGCAATTACGTGCATTTAACATTTTATTTATGATTAAACGAAATAAAATTGAATTGTATTAATAAATCTACTTTTCTTTATTTTGATCTTTAAAGTCACACCTCGTTCTATAAGTGAAATTGTCTTATAAGCAAGTAAATACGGTATTTTAAATTAAAAAAGTATTGAAAATACGATTAAAAATTGCAGCCTCACATTGTGACAATGTGACAATAAATAATTGCTCATTTGCATATTAATTGTTAATGATTTCATAGGAGATTCTTCTCATTATCAGAGATTTGAAAAATAAAAGTAAAAAGTGTTTTTTATGTGTATTTTATTGTTATTTCATTCAAGATGCAAAAAGAAACATATTAAATTTAAGAAGCTCCCTGTAAATCATCTCAGCTTACACCGATTAACATTGGCTTTGTGTGAAATTTGAGGTGTATTATTTTTATAGTCAGGGTAGATGATCAGTGTAGCCCACACTAACTACAGCTACTACTACTAAAGCCAATAAATCGTTAATTGTCTTATTGCAGGGGGCTTGCTTAGCATGCGCCGCATGCTTAAGAGAACGTTTTGACTGTCAATTTATTTTTTATATTAGAACAAATATGCCAATAATAATTTATTCTAACATGTAAACTCTTTTATCATTCATGTTTCCTTTTACACTGGCAGCTAGTGGCTAGCCATTTTAAGTCAGTGTGATGCTTGCGGGAACTTGATTGCTTGCTTGTGTAGAAGTTTGATACAGCAAACAAATGCACGCACATGACGCCATTCAAAGCATTTAATACAGCCAGATTGTATCAAAAGCTTGTGGTACCCAGTCAGCATACATGTATTGTATACAGATGAACCCCGTGTTGCTCGGGCAAAAAGTAACAAACGAAGATTAAGATTATTAGATTATAGCCGATCTTACCAAATTTGAATTAATATCATAAATTTGTAATACTTTTTCATTTTATAATATAATCGAGATGAGTTGTAATAATAATAATAATAATCACAATCACAGAGCCCAAACGGTTAGGAGTTGAAATTTGGTACACAGTTACAAGAATGTACACTAAAATGGGATTTTTCAAAATCCTCTCCCTCCTGCGGGGGAAAGGAAGAAGATTAAGACTTACCTTGAAGAACTCGGCTTCTACTGTACTATTTTAAATGCAGTTTTTTTTTGCATTTTTGGTGGAAATCAAACATATTTTTAGACTCATCTAAAATTATGTTCGATTTCCTATATATATATAAATAATTAGCCTGGGAAGAGAGTGACCTATTCTTGAACCCGGTGAAAACAGGTAAGATCGGCTATAATCTAATAATCTTAATCTTCGTTATGTTACTTTTTGCCTGAGCAACACCGGGTTCATCTGCTAGTTATAATATATTTCATGTGTAGATATGGGCTTTATAATAGTCCATACTTTTTTATTCACACCAAATAATGTTTCTGTCTATTGTTTAGTGCTAGAGATAGGCCTATTATTCTTATTATAACTTTCAGCATGCCCAAAAATTTTGGTCAGGATTAGCCCATCTTATTGTCTTGTAAACAAAAAGTCTCTTCACGATTTTAAGTCAGTCAGATTACAATGTTATTATTTTATTGTACTCGGAAGAATGTTTTCTTTAACGTTTAATTAACAACTAGTTTTGTTAGATCTGATTAATTTTATATTTTAGTCGCAGTTTAACCGGCATGCTGGTCTCCCCCATTTTTATGTGGCATGCCGGTCATTCCACAAAAATACAGTATATATTCTGTATCCATTAAGTTATTTCTTAATCTACTCTTATATATTGTGTTTCTCTATATAACTATATTGTAAAAATTAATACACTGTTAAAAAATAATTTTTTAAACCCTACTCTTTTAAAAATCCTGCACATGGACCTGGCTTTTGGCTTATAAGCAATCTTCAGTTATCTAGAATTCAAAAATTTGAAATTCCAACCAAACACCACCATTATAGAAACTGAGGTCACATGACATTATTTCAAAAACTCTAACAATTAACACTGTGACTAGGGATGATCCAAATAAGGGTTTTTGGCTGAATACCAAATAATTATTTGTATGTTACTGTTTCAAAATATCAAATATCAAGCTAATTTATTTAGAATAGCCTGAAACAGAATGTTTAGACTTAAACCTGTTTCAAGCAGAATCTTCTATCCAATAATAAAGATTATATACATTTTTTAAAAAAGTTATTATTACGTAATTAAAATAAAAAAGTTAAATCTTGTCATTGAAGTCCATTGTTTTTTGGCAGCCCTACCAAGTAGTATATTTAGTGACTGTATAGTACGTTCAACAAAGCTAGACTTATTTATGTCAACTAGCAAATTGCTTACTTCCTGTGAATGCAGAAGCATTCATTACAATTTATCACTCTGGAATTATTTTCCCTCACTCAAAACCTTAAAAATTGTTGGCTTAAAAATGTTAAGCCAACAATTTTTTCCTATAACAATTTGTTATTTAGGTCTACTTTTTTCACTTATTCCTCCTCCTCTTAAAATTTACAGACAAATGCAGCCTTAGCCCACCTGACCTCCCCCAAAATCTTATTGGCATGTACAAAAATTATGTTCTGGAAATCAAAGGAACATCAAAAAGCTAGAACAGTTGCTAATTAAATTGATTATGTCCAGACAACCTGATTGACAGATATATGATGTCTCTCTCTCTCTTCTTTTTATAACTGAAAGTCACAGGGAGTAATTTACATGATTGTATTAAAAGCTAACAACTGTATTTCTCATACCTGGGCTGAAGGTTTGCAGACCAATACCAAACTCAAATGCAGCTCAAGTGGCATGATTGACTTTAATGTGATCAATAGCACCTAAATGTTTTAGTGTTTGTTTGCCTACATATTTGATAAGCTACATGTATTTTATAACCACTATTTTTTCTTTGATAAGCTGTGGCTTAACATCCTGAAAATATGGTACCAAAATGCTACTTTTAAGTAAAAGTTTCCTCCTACATGTCATCCTATGGGTTAGAGAGGCAATCGACCTTATTGTCAACAACAACTATTTTTTTATAATACACAATTTATTTACTTCAAGACCTATCTATGGGTTCTCCATTATCTCCTGTATTAGCAGAACTTTTAATGAGAAATTTAGAATGGAAGATTTTCCTTGTTCCTATTACCATGGTATATCCTGCACTACCACCATTATGTAGATGATATATAAATTACATGGGAAGGAGCTCAAGATGATTTTAATACTTTTATTCATAAACTCAATAGCATTTATCTCTCCATGAAACTTACAGCTGAAAATGAAACTGTAGATAATAAAATGTCTCAATTTAGAATATATATTTTTCATATAAGCAGTAACTTGATATTTGGAATATATCACAAGTTTAATGTCCCCTAACATTATCCCAAGAAACTTGTTCCAACCAATACAATACAAGCTTAAGTCTTTAGTTCACAGGGCATATCTAATGATATAGTCTTTGAAATTGTTACAGGAGTTAGATACTATCCATTTACCTTTGATAACAGCAGGTTACCATTTGTCAAAGTTCAATTATATATGTAGTAAAGTCCACACACAAGTCATTATTCCATGCATCCAAGCTTAACACTAAGCACTTGTCTAGCTTCTATGCTATATCTATCCCTTATATCAAACAGATTGCTTTAAAACTTGTTACACTTTAAAAAATATAGATACTACTAATTGCCTTGTCATCCACTAAAAAGTAGTTAAACATTTTTACTGCATCCTAATGTCCATGCAGCTTATCAAACAAAATATTTTATAAATATCTTTTAACTGACCATTAAAAAAATTTTTTTTGCTAAAATAAAAACTATGATATCATTGTCTACAAACCAATCTGCTAACAAAAACACCATAGCATATTTAAATTTACATTCAGTTAGTTCCATTTTGAAAATAGTAAAATGATAAAACAATTAAATTATTAAGAATGTATATGCAACTAACTAAAACTGACCAACTAAAACTGTTTAATCAATATCACTTCACCCAAATATTTTGAACATATTTTTAAAAAATATTATGTTTCACTACTTTCAATGTTTCTTTGAAATATAATTATTGCCTCTCAAAATATAACATATTAAATTGTTTTGTTATAGAACCTACCTGTTTGTTATATGACCTACTAAAAATTTCTTTCTTCATTTGAGAAAGATTTTTTAACTTTTAGAAATATTTCTGTAAAATATGATAAAACAAATCTATAAAAAGATAAATAAATAAAACAAAATAGATTTCATTAAAAGAGAATCAAAAGAAAACTAATGAAGTTTGTTAACACTGTGACAGAAGTTTGGTAACACTGTGTCAATATATATAGTCACCAATTAACAAAATCATGTGTAGTTTGGAATCTGTTTGACATTTTCTTAAAATAAATCAAGCATTGCTGGGTATGTCAACTAGTTATGATATTAAAATTAGACATAATAAAATGAAAGGACATGTCAAATATGCTGTATATTTCAATATATTGAATTTTTTCTCTAGTGGATTATTTAATTGAAAAATAATTGCTACATTTTAAAACAAAAAATAATTTTATTAGAATGATAAAAGACCAACCAAATATTTAATTAAAAGTGTATATTTTTCATTCATGACATTCTAATTTAACCATTTTCATACCAAGATTTTTTTATTGAGTGTAAAATATTTGTTAATCACAAGAAACTGCATAATTTGGACAAGTGTACTTAACTAATTTTTATATTTTTAATGTCATGTTTCATTGGATTTAGAATATGATCATAAAAATGAAATAGTTATAATGTTACAAATAATTATTTGTTGTGACATCATCACAATGCCAGGCTGCAATTTTTAATAATATTTTTAATTTATTTAATTTAAAATATATACTNAACCAAGATTGGAAAGAATACTGACGGAGGTGATCTGATTTATCTGTTCGATTGCACGTTAGGGTATCACGCAATCACGTGCGAGCAAATGGCTAACCAAAGCTTGCAATCAATCAAGAGCGGAGGGTAAGTGATATGTCAGTGCACGCATCAAAGTTAAACATCATCACTTAAGACTAATTTTATATTCTCTTCCGTATCACTATATTACTTGTACTTTTGTAATTAATAATATTCTTAATGTTAAAATGAACAAGTAAAATTATGATATTAAATTAAAACTTTTATTTATTAAATCTTATTAATATTAAATAAGATACTGTTCTAACATAATTGTTTCTAAACGTCAGCATTGCTATTTACTTTAGTAATTGAAATATTATATGTAAATATAAATTAAATCAGCAGTTCCCAAAGGATTCTGATTTTAACTACAAAATCACATCTAAAAGTATCGCTACTAGACTCAAAAATCGCAGTTTTTTAAAATATAATAAAGTAAATAAACAGACTTATTTGATAAATAAGCAGGAATAATTCTCATTATTTTTAAATAAGCGTTTCTTTTATAAAGAAAAATATGTATATTTAAGTTTTATCTCTTGGTTTACTCTGTTTGTTGATTTATTACAAGAAACTAGTACTAAATGTAGCCATTAATTTTTTTTCAATTTTTATATTGGCAAAAAAATTAATGGTACATTTACTGCTATCAAATTACAAGTCATATATTTTCCTTGCACAGACATAAAATAAAATACGTTATTAACAATTAAATATTCGTATCATAAAAGTGAACGAAAAGACACGTGCTCCAAACAGCACAATAAGAATTGTGGAATTATATTTCTTGTATATTTTAACTCTAAAATAAAAAAATCCAGCAACGAGTTGCTTAACTTCCCGGCGACATTTGGTGATGCCATCTGTTATAATATTTTATTATTAAATTTTTTTCAATATATTTTTAACTATTATAAAATGACAAAAAACTTAATTTTGAGGGCAGGGATGGGTTTTATAAAATAATTGTAAATGCCAATAACAAGTGAAATCGTCATTAAGTCCGACTCTACTGGAGCTTTACTTGTTATTAGTATTTACAATATTTTTTATAAAAGCCATCCCTACCCCAAAAGTAGGCTATTTGCCATTTTATAATACTAGTTAATTTAAAAATAAAATAGCATAACAGCTGGCGCCACCAAATGTTGCCGGGAAAATTAAGCAACTTGTTGCTGGAAATTTTAAGTACAGTAGAGCATCGATTATCCGACCCCCGATTAACCGTCACATCGGTTAACCGACCGTTCTAGTCGGCAAATTTCAAATGCCCGCTAGTGATGTGGCATTACAATATTTGGCTATATCTTGGCTACTTTAATATTACTTTTGTTAAATATTTGCGTATTTTAGTTGGCATTAACGGCTGGATCATTGAAGGGAGGCCAATATTTAAACGAGACTTAATTTTCTAATTATGAGTGGTTGTTTGTTTCGTGAGCAATAAAATAATTTTAAAATAATTTTTAACGATACAATAGCGACGATTATTATTTAAAAAAAAAAATTGTTAGGCTAAACATCGATGAAAATTCAACGCGAAGTTGGTTAATAGCGATATACTAATAAACTAATTACATGGGATATACTAATATCCTAATATACTATACTAATAATGTAT